>NW_027526335.1:71815685-71839393 GCF_048455015.1 Haemaphysalis longicornis | reverse complement strand
ATCGTTGCTCCAAGAAAGCTTGCTGCTTCAATTTTTCAGTACAGTGGAGTAGCGGCCTGTATACTTTTTTCGTTAATGAGAATAAATTAGTTATCTGATCTTAATTATCTAACTCTAGAAGTACTGTCGCAATCATTAAGGTGTCAAGGAAGGCACTTGTGGGTACGAGCGAGAGGAATCTAACTACGGTATTTTCAGTAACGAACTAATCGCGTACTCATTTATTCTGCTTGATAAAGGAACCCGCGAAATATGAAAAATTCCGTGGGACCGCGCTCCCACCCACATCATAAACCATCGCCCTCATACAAGCTAATTGACAAGCAACTGCTTTGCCTATCGCACGCCCGAAGAGACAGTTCATCGCCTTGATAATGGCGTGGAAGGCGCAGCAAGTTCCGCGGGGCGCGTGTGGCAGATAAGGCACAAACTCGGTCGCGATTTCTTCTTTTTATTTCATTCCGGCTAACTCAGAGACAGCGTGCTTTACGATGCGGGCAGAAGCGCCATAACGTGGTATCTTTTTCATATTTCGTGAGGTTTCTTCATTAGTCAGAATATATGATGAGTACGCAATTATTTCGTCGCTGAAAATTCCGCAATTACCTTCCTCTCATGGGTGCCTTCAAGCACCTTATTGACACTTTAATGATTGCGAGAGTACTTCTCGACTTAGATAATTAATTAAAGATAACAATCAAACCTTATCAATGAAAAAAAAAATTACAGGCCGCTACTCCACTGCACTGGAAAAATTATGCACTTGATTTTCTGCGCATAACGCCACTGCTCTTTTTTAAAATCTTGGTGCGTGCTGTGGCACCCTGCATAAGTTGGCATTGCATTCCTTCAACGGCGTTTGGGTTTATCGCAACCGAAATTCAGGGAGAATCCTAAACCCCCTATTCTGCTAATACTACTAAGTTTGGGGACGTGTATAACGAAGAAGTAACAGAATGGCAAGTTGGGCGAGTTGGTGTTGATTAATCTTGAAAACAGGTGCGGAAAGGCATTGACTAAGAAGAAGCGCGTCGTCCTGTGTATTTTTCTTCTTAGTCAACGTCTTTCCGCGCCTGTTTTCAAGAAGTAATGCCGCAACCGCAACGTGGCGCCTGTCAATCCGTGACTGGTGACCTTCATATATCGCTTAGTGAAGGTGAAAAAGGGAATTTGTGCTTACCTAATGCGGCGCTTTCTAGCTGTGTATAAGACGCCTCTCTGACCGTTAGAAATTACTTAAAAAGCAATCTAAAGAATATAAGGCTTGCACGGCTGTGTTTATGGGCTTGATGGGTGCTCCAAGCTACCCAGACGAAAATACGTCACAACAACTGTTGTCTTTAAGCCATATTTTTAAATGATTTCTGACGGTCAGAGAGGATTTTTATACACAGCTGGAGGGCGCCGCATAAGGTAAGTAGAAATCCTCTTTTTGACCTTCGCTAAGCGTTAGGAAAGTCGATAGTCACGGTTGGCAAACGAGGGCGCTTAGCGTGGTAGCTCATCACGTCTAAAACAAGCGTGCGAAAAATATCCTTTACTCACACTTCGCAAGCGTTACGCATCCAGTGAGTCATGCTTAGGAAGCGTAATTTTTCAGCGTGAAAGTACATCACGCTTGGAATAAGCGTGCAAAAAATCGTCGACACTCACGCTTGCTAAGCGCGAAAAAAATTTAGAGTGTAGCTGTTATTTGCTCGCGTATATGCGATTTTTCCTGAATCCTTATTTGTACAGCCTCTTCCGTTAGCATATGTACGATATAGTTTTTGTGTAATTTAAAATTTCTTGTCCAAGTATGATAGCATGCGATCATGTCGCTTTGTCAATTTCTAGAAACGGACTTCTCAAATATTACTGCTTCCAGCAGGCCCTACTTATTTCTTTCTATTTCCCCCAACATTGGTTTGTTCATATCTAGCTTAATTACCACTCTATACCAGATGTTCACGGGTTAGAAAAAGTCGCTCGGAGATCGTGTTAAACAGCGTCTTCCTCACCGCTGAAGTGGAAACCGAGTAGTCTGATTTTTTTTTCAGGAATATCGTTAAGCCTTTCTGAATTTACTTTCTTCGTTCAGGGTATTCTGCCCCGTTTGCACCTAAAAGTGCAGCATACTGCAATTCCAACCACTGTAATACTGCTTACAGGTTTTAGTGTTTTAGCGGTTTTAGTGTTTAGTCGAGAGGGTTTAGCCTTTATGCGACGCTTATTTTTTTCGCCTGAAGACTAGCGAACTCTGCAAAGCGTAGTGTCGACTACGACTAACACGCGCCTTGATTTTTATTTTTTTAGGGAAAGGGAGAAGGTAGCAGTTTACCTCAGTCGCTGGATAAGGGAATTCGAGCTAAGGTATTTACTAGCTGGAGAAATGATCGATTTCTTGGAAACCGCTGGCGTCAATTTGTAAGTGCAGGTATTTTATATGCCCACAGCATACGGCCTTCCTTGAGTTCATGACCTTAAAAACGAACTTATATGGTTATAACCAGTCTTTAATGAATTCAGCATGATTTGAAGTTCAGGCTCTTTGAGAAAACACACACACGCTAATGCGTACATTGTCGTATACAATCCAGCAGCTCCCGAACGGTAGTGTTAAATTTCCGCTCACGTTCTCTATTTAGTAATGTTACCCAGAGATAGCGATAACACCAGATCGGCTGAGATAGAAACGTGCTCGGAAGGATCGTACTGGGAGAAGATGAACTCCGATGTGCGGCACCTGTTGCTTCCAGAACAAAATCGTGGGGGACACAGCAAAGCACTGGGGCCACAGACTAGTTAGTACTCCCGCTCTACCAGACATATCTCCCGAGAAAGGGAGCACTGAACTTTCACTTCCGCGTACCATGGTTGGCGGAAGTGGGTGTTAAGTACTTCCTTTGTATATGTGAAGTGAAGTTCTACTTCCTAGACCGAGCCCACAATGAGCAGCCAACCATCGCCAAATATGACTATGCAACTTCCCCGGCATTAAAGGAGTACTGACACCAAATTTAGAGGCCTAAATAACGATATAATTGGCTTCAGTAGTTTGTACAGATTACCCACAGAAATTTTTGGAGCGATCCGAGGCTGGAAACGCATCAAAAATCGATTTTAATTGCCCTGGCCGCGAACTATTACAAATCGGCAGCACTAGCGAAATCGCTTAGGGTGTGACGTCAGGCTATCCGCGATTTTGCGGCCGATTCAGCATGACGTCATACAGTTGTTTCCGGAACCGGAAGCGATAGCCTGCGCTGTTGTTGTGGGCGGTCTCGCTTCGATAGGAGGTTTGGCTTGGCTGCGGTACCGCTGTGAGCAAGGCTTGCGAAGTGCGCACTTCACGTTTCCGCGCAGGTATTGCCATCTCTCGACCGGTCGGCGCACCGCCCGCCGCGCGCCGCGGGGGGCCGGTCAGCGTATACCGCTTGCATCGCGGCAGATATCTGATCGCCGCTTTTAAATAAGCCCTGATAACAATCCCAAGCACAATTTTTCACCACACTAACACCTACTTTCTCGCATGTGTAACTTCATTTTAACGATCAGATTGATTCAGAAGAGCAGCGACAAGCGGTTGCTACCGTCTTGCTACCGTGGTCTGCGCCGGATCGAGCCGCTGAGTGTCCGAGCTGGCAGGCACGGCCGGCGTGTGCGCGAACTGTTTCCGAAGGCAGGAAACGCTTCACGATTGCCTGCTTTATCCATTTTTTGCGATTAAACGCGCGGGATCTACAAATTCAGCTCAGCGATAGTCGTAGTTGACCATGGAGCAAAAACGGTGGGCGGAGCGACGCCGACGACGCATCGCATGCACGCATCGGGTCATGTGTCTCAAATTCACGCGTACGACTAGTCGTGGTGACAGTCGTAACGATCAGTCGCATGCGAATCGAGTGTACAAATCGTACATGTGTCCAGCGCTTTAGTGTGAACCGCGTGCAATCCGTAGCAGACGATGCAGCGAACGTCCCTGACGTCACGGAGACCATGACGTCACGGTCCGACGTCACGGAGACCGTGACGTCAGGCAGTCCGCTTGCAGGCTCTCCTTCGAACGGCCATTTTCCCGCGCGGCGACCGAATTTGAAAGTGGTTGCAATAAACGTGCTATAATTAATTATATGTTGGTGGCTGACGCCTTTCGGTTCGATTTTCGTAATTACTGGGACCATAGGTATTCTTTACAGCATAAAAACTGAAAGCGAGAAATTTCGTGTCAGTACTCCTTTAACAAATCTATACGTTACCCTTTATCTTGCTTTGACAAAGCCCCTTTCCGCGCGGATTTTTGATTCTCGTATAATGGCGCAGGCAGAAGTTCCACCGCAGTAGTAAATCCACAAAAGCGCTCGCTCGCAAGCGCAGAGACACCGTTTTCCTCGCGTGACGTCCTCGTCAACACAATCGAACTCAAGCGACCATCACGGGCTGACCCTTAAGGCTATCACGAGGCGCCATTGGGGATCACGGCCTACTTAACAGGCCTTGTTAGCTGCTTTCCCACCATTACCTCCTTCGCCAAGTGCTCGAAGTCTTTATTAGAGACCTTGGCCGACAGACAGATCGTAAATGAACCAGTTTGTTAAACTTAAACAACAACCCATTGGCTGTTAGATGATGTTTTCTGAGAAGCTTAAGGCCTCTTCACCAAGGTGGTCTTGGACTCGCTCGTCTATCGAGCAGCCGACGCCGACCTCAGCTGTACAGAATGGGACGGGCGCATGTAATCCGTGCTGGCAGCGTCTCCCTCTCCGTCTTCTTCGGAGGCTATAAGCTGATCCTTTTAACACGAAAGGGTTGTATTTCTGGATACACCAAGTTTTCAATGACGTCATATCCGTCACGGAAATGATGCCAGCCCAACGAACACAGGAGAAACGCCAGAAAAGGTTCGTTGACGCGGATAGTGCTGCCGTCTAGGAGAGGTGAAGCGAAGTAGTGCATCATGATGCTAAGAAGCACCGACAGTTGGCGCAAGCTGCGTCGTAGCGACGCCGACGGACGAATGGCGCGAACCCCGACTGATTTGATGCGAAGAGAAACGCCAACGGGAAGTGGAACGCGTTCGCGCATTCACAGTTCAAGCTACAAATTTTAAATCTCGCATTCCACAAGCTGAGCTCGTCGCAACGCAACCGTCTGCGTACACGCCACGGAGCAGGACCGAACTGGTCGCACCTTTCCTGAAGAGACCCGCTAACAGGACGTTGCTCAACAATCACGTGGACAAGACAGCCGCCATCCCGCAAATAATGCTCCTTTGGCTGCAGATTTCGCTGCAGATTTCACTTTCGTGCTTTACCGATCTATGACAGAGGAATCAACTCCATTTTTTCCCCGCTCGCCACGCGTGGCCGGGCGAACATAGATCAGTCTTCACATCGACTCACATGATTCGATCACGGCCGCAGTAATGAAGTCATGCCACGCGGAAAAGGTTTCGACACGAGGTGACATCGCGGGCGCAGGCAGACGCGCATATTCACGCAGCATTGCCGTGACGGCGACGGAGACTCAATCTGAGCACGCTCCGCTGAGGCCTTGAACGCGTCTTTGTTGCGCGGCAAAGCTGTCGTCATCGGCTTTGATTCACTCACCGTTAGCACATTAGGCCCTCCGTCAGCCTTAATACAAAGGTGAAAGACTTTCGGCTACTTTGCTCGTTTTGTTGTCCTTTATTAAGTTCTCCCAACTGAGTATCGGCCTTTTGTTAGACGTACCGTGCACCGCCTATCGATCCGATCTGTGGCAAGACCTCAAACAGTGCGGCCGCACACGCGATGATTAATATTAAGTAATACCGCCGACCTAATTGGTTAAGAAGTAGCAATAAAGGATTCACTGCCCGCAGCAAAGCCCCTGTGGTGTTCGTCTAAATTAGTGACAAATGCCAGAAGTAAAATGGAATTCATTGCTTTATTCCAGACCGGAGGCCAAAAGGCCCCTCCTTACAAAATGAGGGCAAGGGTAGGGGACAATGGCTCAAGTAAGGTTTTTCGGGACGCTTGCAGTGTTACTTGTGAATGTCGGGCGGGTTACGCCCACAGGGAACCACCCACGCGCATTTGGTGAAGACTCTCGAAACGATGATCGGTCATCCAGAAGCCACCAAGAAATGTTTTTTTTTCTGTCTTAATATATGAGGTTCATACTTGGAGGCGACAAATTTAAGTCCAGTTTTGAACGCAGTGGCATTTACAGCGTAACTGCCTCAGATATCCCATTGTATGGTGTCCCTACCCTGACGCAGTCCGCTTACCACCTCCCTTACCGGGGGCGTCATCAGCCTCACGAAGTTACAGTTTGCGAGCACAAAGGCGGTGCAAAGGAAATACCTAGGTATCCTTTTCCCCGTTTCCTGCTTTGATGAAGAATCCTATCCGTCTCTCTCTTTTCCCACGTTACACCTGCTTATACCAAATGCGAAGGACGGACAGTGACTTCTGTTCTCCTTTCTAAATCCACCAACATACTCGATGTCCAGTGGTGTTTTGTGCCACTGCCTAGAGTTCCTATTGCACAGCACGAAATTGTAGCATTGTTTTTTTGTAGCCTAAACACTGCCCACTCAATTCACAACATTTATTCAGGGCTATTTTTTCACGGTTCTTACCCCCCCCCCCCCCCCCCCCCCCCAGCTACCAAAACCTGGCAGAATTGTGTGCTTAAAATGACCGCAATGCTACCCTATCATGGCGATGCCTGATTTACTTGGCGCGTTACCGGAACCCGCAAAATGTGCCTCCACATGATAACGTTGGAGCTATCCGCACATGAACAAAATCTTCAGATGTTAATTTGTTGTCAAGCTGAACATGACCACAATTGAGGGTATTTTCAAACCGGATAAATGGGCGCGCCTACTAGACGCACTGAACAAGTTGCAACTGCTTTAAACAATTTTAAGACGGTACGTTTCCGTAGACCCGAAATAACAGGAAATACGCAACGGGGCTCAGAAAAATCGGGAATGCACTTTTCGTGGTTTTACTTAGCAGATACACCAAAAATACTTTCGCGTAGTTTTGAGATAAAAAGAAGTAACACGGAGGCGAGATAGACGCCCGCCATCTGACGTGCAGATACGCGCAAAGGTTTGCTTATGTCTTACTTTTAAGTTCTAAATAAATGGTTTCTTTGGTGAAGTCAAGTGTGTGTGTGCGTGTGTGCGAGTATGCGATATTCTTATACTGTATGATGATATAATCGTTTAATGCATTATGAAGTCAATGGCTTCAAAAATCGACGCTATTCACGTTAAGGTCCAATGACTTCGTAGAATATGGGGAGACTGAAATTACCCTGAAAGCCGTGCGCGGAATCACAGTGCACCTCGTAGGACCCGTGTTCTCTCGGTGCTGCGCGAACTCCAAATTGAAAATTGAAATGTCCAGAGAGAGAGAGAGAGAGAGAGAGAGAGAGAGAGAGAGAGAGAGAGAGAGAGAGAGAGAGAGAGAGAGAGAGAGAGGGCGGTATTGAACACGCGCCTCTTCACACCAAATGTTTTCAACGTACGCACCAAATGAAAAAATTGTGGAGCTCTCTTGCGCTATTTTCTTCCCGTAGGTATATCGACACACGCATATAGGTAATTTTCGGCAAATATGGTCCCCACGATGTCTGCATAGAACTCGAAATTTGCCACTTCATATTCTTGAGGACCCCTTATCTTCCCGAAACCGACGGTGCAGTCTCTCGAGTATGAGCCCAGTTCGAGACCGGGTAGGTGTGATTACCGGTATACATTGAGAGTATTCGCGTATAGCAGCAGCACACGGGTGGAATATCGGTCTTCGGCGGCTCTCCATTTTCCGGTTCGAGGCCCGAGGCTTTTCCCCTGGACGTCGGTGGATAAAGAGAGAAAAAAGCAACCAAGCGCCCCCAAAGAAAAGTTGTTCCCAAGTTGGGACAAAAACGGAAGTACGACTAGCGGGGCGGTTTTGATTATCTGTCCTCGTGTGCCGAGACAGGGCTCGAATACCGACGAGGTACAGCGTGTTCATCTCCGGCGAGAAAAAACGAGTTTGGGTAGCCCCACTGGAGCGTTTCATGCCCGGTAGGTGATTGGCTATGTCGTAAACTGGATATACGCTGATTATCCTTCGTGAGAGCTCATACTTCTTTTCGACACTGTTTGTTGGTTTAGATAGGAGCCGTGCCTAGGGTCTGCGTCTGTTTAAGTGCGAGGTCTTTTGTTAGTTGTTTTTTCCCTAATGGAAGGTAAGGCCGTTTACTCATATTGACTGGAACTTTTATGGGGCCATAATTATCCATACATAATTTGTCCATTCCTTAAAACTTGTCGTTCTTCAGTTTATGGCAGAGCTTTTTCAGCCTGAAGATTTTTACGCATGCATTTGAACGAATGTTAATTCGGCATTTCGCATACATATTTAGATGAAATGACGCACCATGTGTATTATTGACGAAGGCTTGACTTTGTGCTAGTTGGGTACTCGTTGCCAGAAAAAAAACAGCGCCGAAAACCAGAACGCAGCACAAAAACAAAAAAAAAAAAGCACAGTGCTTGTGGTTGTATTTTTACTGCGTTCCAGTTTTCTGGGCTGTTTTTTTTTCTATCTACCACTGAAGCCACCTGAGAACTGGCACGCACTCATATCTGTGCTTACCAAACGTAAATTAGCTTGGTTGCGCTAAGAACCTTCGACAGTTGAGGCTCTCCGCCAATTCGCAGTGACATTTCTGTGCGTGTACAAGGCTTTTATCTAGACTAGTTGGTGCATCAGTTTAAGTTTTAGAGCAGCTTTTCAAAGGAAACCCCAAACTATATGCAATAACTACCGGACGTAAGGCTGATGCAGATTTAGATGTAAATGAAACGAAAGAAAAAACTCCCATCTAAATTATATATCGCCGGTGCGCTTGACTTAAGCAGAATTCGCTCGGCTGCTCTCCCGAATCTAAGCCGAGAAAGGCGATGAATGTGTTTGTGAAACCGTATCATAGAAACTGCTTTTTTTCTTTCGATCTGGGGGCGAAAACTCGGTGAGAGTTAGTTGACTTACCTCTCCTACGTGCTCACAACCCCGCATTTCCCACTGAATACTTCATTACCATATCAGGCGCCGTCATGGCCGCTTTCTCCACACTTCGCGTTTGTTTAGCATACTTCAGAAATTTTCTCCAATATCAGCGCTCAGCGAAGGGAGCGCGAGATTTGAATGTACTCGCTGCCTACACCCACCAATATCGTCGACTAGAGCGGACGCTGTAAAGGGAAGGTGTCGGTGGAGAAAGCGCGAAGAAACTCTACTCTGGCTACTCATGTCGTAGCCTCGAAGCACACGACGAAGAGTGGTAGACGAGGCAAGAAGCCGAAGAGGCAGGCAGGGCACACGGCCACGGGGCGCCTCATATGAGCCCGCGGACAGCCCCGAAAGCAGAGTGCGCGCACTGCCGTGGCCCCCAGGGATTACCATATTCAATATGCGTGCGGTCACCGCTAACTCGATAGAGGAGCCGAGAGGTGGCGGCAATCCCCGCGTACGTGCCCGAATAAGCGGCGAACACAGCAAATGCAGTGGAGGGGGTAGGAGAACGAACACGAGCGCAAGCCAGCGTCCAAGGGCCGGCGCCGTAAATTACCTGCGTGTTCGGGCGCCATCCTCCGCTTATTACGCGCCAGTGGCACCGGTTTGATTGCGTCTCAATCTTCCGGTGGCCGGTAGAGGTTTCAAGCGGAAGTGATTTGTTCTCTGCGTTCTAACGGTCCTCTGTTTTTTTTTTTGCTTTTCTTAGCCCCGCCTCCAGCAGTAAACGAGACTCGATTTTGATCCCGCCTCTTACTTTCGTCCTTCCCGAGGTCGGCCTGCCGTTATTGACTCAATTTTGGCGCCGAAGATTTTTGTAACCCCTTACGCCATGCCACGTGCTTAGGTAACTTGCCAAGTGATGTTGTGACAGCGTTTCATCAATCCGGCCAGTGAAAACGCATGCAGGTACGTAAGCATATTGGTTCCAAAAATATTTGAGGTGACAAAAAATATTATTCTTTCCTGGAGGAAGAGGGTGTTGTGTTTTGCTTCCTAAAGGGCAAAGTGCATGGTCAAGAAATGCCTCTGGGGCACCAATCGAATTTTTGTATTCCTTCGCGTAGATAAAAAGCGCTACGGAATCTCTCCCAAAGACAGTTGTTACAGGTACCCTACAAGGGGCTGATAAGATGTGGTGTGAAAGGTTTCTTCCTTCAGTTGTATGCTTTTAAACGGTGGCAAAGCTATGCCCACGCGAGACTAAAGAAGGCTGATTTGCTTTCAGCAGAAAGTACCCGTTTATTTTCACACGCCACTATTTTTTGCGAATTTTACAGGGTCGAAAAATTCGTAAAATTTAGGAAAACGAGAAAGAATTATTTTAATACATTCAGTTGCAATCTGAAGGAGCGCTGGCATTCCTTGATGCACATTTAATCCCAGATCACCCACACAATGAAAAGTTAATCTCAAGACCAATGCGCGCAGCAGTAGTGGCAGCACTGTTGTTCTTGCCACGGCTATATATGCTAACCTGTTCGGAGTCAGGAGGAAAACATTTTAGGGTATCTTTTAAGGAGAGCCTCACTTTTAATCCAATAACCGTAAGAGGCCCATTAGCCAAAAAAATTACAGCCGTTCCAGTCAAGGTGAAAGTCGTCGGAAGTGCAGAGCAGTGATTCGCCATAATGGGCTGTACCGCCGTTATACGCTCACTGCTACCTCGCCATGCAATTCAAATTTCCCGCCTTCGCAGTGCTCGCCCGTCCCCTGCCTGAATTTGCGTCAGCGGGAGTTCTCTTCTTTTTGTGCTTGCTTTAATTTCGTATGCTGGAGCTGTTTTGCGTCATTCTGAATGCGCCATTTTTTTTCTTGCACGGCTGGAGCCTTTCTGCAGCATTTCGAACACGGTATTTTCTTCTTGCGCGTGGAGTCTTTCTGCGTCATTTCGAACGCGCCATTGTTTTTTTGCGCGGGCACTTTTTTCGCCTACTATCGTATAAACCAGCCCAACGAGCGTTCCTAACTAAATGAAGGCGTGCACTGCCAGTTAGTTACGTATATTTTGCCTTAAATGTACCTATAGATTTCTTTGCGCCTAACAACGGGGTATGTAGGACAAGTGCCAGCGGTTTAGGAGTTTCGAACGCTTATGAATATATAAACCGCTTGGCTTTCGAAGACCCTGGGGTACGCCGCGAACGACAGCGTTACCACGGGACGCCCTGTTGCTTTACTTGGGTCCTGCGAGTGAGCTACGACGAAAAGGCGAGCGCCTAAAGTGCTCTGCACTTAAAATGCGGCGTCCCGCATCGGTGTCACCGAAGTGTGAAAGGAAAAACGGCGACAGCGCCTACGGAGTACAATCAACAAAACAATTCGACCCTGTTTAACACTTCTAAACCTTATTGTCACGAGCGAATGCAACGGCTATGCACGCAGTGCTTTGTGCAAGTTTGCCTTCGTTTGAGATTTCTCAACCTGAAATCTAGCTGCACTTACGGGATGACTGCACTGATCCTTTCACTTGCTCTGAAGGGGACCACGCACAGGTGAAGCAGCTGTTTCCTCCTCGCTTAGTCAAATGGTATCGCAGCGGCGAGAGAGAGAGAGAATAAACTTTAGAAACATGTACTGTAGTTATCCGACCGCAGTAATTTGAACATACTAATAACGGAAGTGGCAAAGCCCGCTTAGGGTAATAGCAAATATGTAGAGCTCCCAAGCGCAAAGAAGGTGAAAATCCACCTGTATGGGCGCGAGCCAATAATCTAAAGCAGGGGAAGGAGATCAAAATAAGAGAAGGAAACGACGCACAGGAGCAATGACTCTGGCTAAAGTAGTGACAGGATAGAATCGCACCACTGGACGCCTACAAGAGTATTTCAACATGCTCATTATAAAACTAAAAATCATGCTCCCATTAGAAGCGCATATGTAGGGCTAAGCGGGGTGACTGGCAAAGTGTTTAATTCATTGTAACAGACAGTAGAAAACGACAGTAGAAAGCGAAAAGGAGCTAAAGGATGATAATAGGAGGACACAATCCATCGTATGTTCCTTTACGCAATCGCCTGCCGAAGGCAAGTTCTCTTTACCAACATGGCCTCTTCTTCATATCAAGAAATAAAGTTTCACTAGAAAAACATCAGAGAAACTCTTCGTGCACTTCCTGTTCCAGACAAATCTCTAAACACCAAGCAACTACGCATTCTTCGACGCATGCAGTTAAATACTCTCCTTACACGTGCTCGTTCCTTTCTCCACCGTCTCCGACACTTCCCAGCATGTCCCAATTGTCCCGAACCATACGCTAATCTAGAACACTGCATTTTCTCCTGCCCCATTACAATTCAATCCCCACATGTTCCCCACCCTCCTCCTTCAACGTGGCGGACTTGGATAGCCTCGGACCAGCTCACGGACCAGTTGGCGTTTGTGAACCTGGCCCGGAACCTTCTGGACGCCTAATATTGCGTTTGTGGGAATCGTGGAGAACCGCGACCCGCGATCCCGTGCCGGCGCGCGCTTCGGGAGAGACTAGTGCGCTGAAACCGGTCCGGCGCTCCGCTGGTTCGTCGGCGTCCCCCGAGAGATGGCGCCACCGATGTGTGCGGGGATAGGCGCGCGGGCGCGGGCGGCGCGAACGTGCGCGCACGGGAGTCGGGAGAGCCTCGTCGGAGACCCGGTTGGGGCGAGATCGGCGGAACGCGGCGGTGCTGGATACATGCATCTCAGGTGGGAGCTTTGTCGCGCGCCGTGAGTGCCTGCCTCCCGTTCGCGGTCACGACCCGGACGGCGTGATTCGTGAGCGCCGTCGAGCCTTGTGCTCGCCTGCTTTGGGATTCCCCAAATAAACGGCTGTGCTTCGGCACTACTGTACTGTGTTCTCGTATCGGTGAACCTCGCTGGGCTGCCGTAGCCATGGGAGCCCGCGCGGTTGACACGCCGGGAGCTAGCGTGGGGGCCTACCCCAGAGAGCTGGCAAGGCCCCCGAGGAACCCCTCATATATACCACACGTTTGAATAAAGCTTTTTCCTCCTCCTCCCCCCGAGTTCCCCCTCCCCCTCTTCCATTCTATTTCCCACCCCTGAGAGGTGGAGGAACCTGGTGACTAGCAGAGATATTCACTTCCTGATGCTTTTGGCATCACTGACAGCGAAGGCTGCCAGTACATCACACGAATTCCTGATGTAGAGAACCGCTCCCACTTCACCTGCTCAATGAAATGTTTTTACAACTACTACTACCACCTCTGGAGAATTAAACGGTAGTTTGAGCAGGCTAATCACAAAATTAGCAAAGCGCGTGTACCTAGCTAACAAGGCATATGTGTTGCTAAAAAGGACAAAGGAATCTACTTTCTCTTACGGTCTCGCACTTGCTTTACCGACATGTTTTGGGATCTGACTTTTAGCCTTGAACATTGAATGCTAGTTTTATCTCGTTGTCTTAAGCATACGTGTGAGACTTGATCTCCTGTTGCTACATAATTTTGCTCCTCTGCATTTCCGTACAAGAGGAAAACGTAAGTGGGGTGTAAGTTTGGTTCAGATAGCAACGAATCGTTTAAGGTTTTAAATCTTTTCGGAAAAGTATCCGTGCGAGTACGCACAAAACTTTGAATATCGGTTCTGCCCTGCTAAATGTACTTCCTGCCTAACAAGAATTCCGGCGCTCACAGTCGCCCATCTAGATTTATTTATCCTGCAACGCATGTCACCTCCGACCACTTCGTGCTTGGAGTAAGTTTAGGCGAGCCAATGTCCAAAGAAAGACAGCAGGGAAAGCAGTCTCGCGGGTCAGTCGCACACAGCTGTACAGCAAATTACGGTTGCGACGTCTGGACATAGGTCGGCGTACTCACTCGTGAGTACACTCATTTGTACTCATTTGTACTCAAACTAACGAGTGAGTACGATGATGAGTGATCACACACCCAGAAAAAAATAGTGAGTACGATGACGAGTGAGTATAGGGGTAAGTTCACTACTCGTGAGTACAGTACTCATGAGTACACTACTCATGAGTATGAGTACTCATGAGTACAGTATTCATGAGTATGAGTACTCATGAGTTTGAGTACTAATGAGTATGAGTACTCATGAGTACACAGCACTCATGAGTACACAGCACTCATGAGTACACAGTACTCATGAGTACACATCACTCATGAGTACACAGCACTCATGAGTACAATACTCATGATTACTGTTTTTGCGAGTGCTTGCACTCTTGAGTGTATGCACTCCTGAGTACAGTAGTGCAAACAGTAGTGCAAACAAGAAAACGGACGACAAAAGCTGCCACCCGAAGACACGCAGAAAAACGCAGTTTACGGCCACGGCTGCACCGACAACCCCCGAGCTCCCCTGAGCCCGACCCGGCCTGAGAACAAGAGGAAACACCAGACGCAACGCGAGTGCTTACGTTCCGTTTTGCTTTGTCACATGTACTTGCCTTCGCGCAGTAAGTTGCCCAACGACAGTGCACCGCGTCAGACGTTTTCTTCCTCTGTCCTGATTTATATGTAACCTGTGTTTTTCTAATCAATTAAACAATTTATTTTTTCTACTTAGTCTTTCATTCGAGCTACGACCTATCTAACAGTGCAGATAAGTTGATTATTCGTGAGTAATACAAATTGAGTACTCATGAGTACAGATTGAGTACTCATGAGTGCAGAATGAGTAGTACTCATGAGTGCAGAATGAGTAGTACTCATGAGTGAAAAATGAGTAGTACTCATGAGTACAGATTGAGTACTCATGAGTACAGATTCAGTACTCATGAGTACAGATTGAGTATGAATACTCGTGAGGACAAATGAGTTTGAGTACAAGTGAGTACGATTAAAATGAGTATTTGATGAGTGAGTACGAGTGATTTTGTGAACAGACGAACTTTTTGAGTCTGAGTTTGATTGAGTACAGCGTGAATGAAAAAAATTGTGATTGAGTTTGAGTGAGTTCTTTCTGTTTTGCCGACCTATGCGTCTGGATGACGAAAAATAGAAGAGGATCCGTGACTTGTGAGACATAATTAGACACGCCTACGCGGAAAACAAAGATGTCGGAACAATAAAAGCTGAAAATTAAAAAAACAAACAAACAAAATAATCAGATCAGCGTGGCGGCTTCTTACCCTCATACACAAAAGAGTTGTTCAGGGGGGGGGGGGTATTTAATCTAGACAGGATTAGTCTTGGTTGGAGATCGGACTGCCAATAAAACAAATTTTCGGTATGTAAATGAATGAATAGGATTTGCGTTTTGAACCTGGGAGAAAAGTATAAACAGGCAAGGAAAATAAGAATAGGAGGGACGGACACAGGCTAGGCACTGACACGTGCTACATAAAGAGCGGAACAAAGAAAGATGTACTGCAGCCCAGGGTTAACCCCAGAAGAGAAGCCGGAAACGGAGGCGCGTATTTAATTCCCGGAAAAGAGCCTGCACGCTCGTCGAGCTTGGTATTTTGCACTCGAGAATATATTCCCAGGTCACCGACAATGCCGTAACGGCAGGATATGTCGTCCTTACCTCCGTACTTTATTTATGTTGTGTGTCTCGCCGGGAAGGTGGAGTACAAAGGAGCACACGGTACGTGCGGCGGAAGGAGCATCTAACTTTGTAACGTGTTTTACTTTGTTCCGCGGGAACTGCGCAGGCGGAAAAGTAAGATCCGGATGCACGGTGGCTCATTCCTTATGCACCGAGTATACGCGGACGACGTTACCTTCAAGATTGTTCAATCGGCCTCCAAAGTGCTGGGTGGGTACTTTCCTCCCTCAAAGTGAGTGTGCGTCCCGGTTTCTTTGAACTCGGTTGATCGCTCATTTCCTGGCACAAAATGCTAGTTGGGTGGTCTTACGGTTGTTTTTGCGTTATCTTCTTTATTTTCAACAACAGCGTCTATTTAAATACACACTTATGGGAATGCGTTCGTTTCACAGACGTAATAATAAAAGTATTATAATAATATAATATAACGATAAAATTTGTAAGCGAATTTCACTGTATTTTTTCTTTATTTCTGTTACAAAAAAAATTCGCCCAACTTCGCAATTGAGATGCGAATACTGAGAGAACAACAGACCTGGAGGTGTTAATTAGTTTGAACTTGGCTTTTTTTCTGTAGCTTTAACTTTGCGCCTGCTGACCCAAACATCTCCGCTGCGACGCGCACTCCCCACACCTGCGCGCCGGCTCCTTACCTCCTCAGCACTTCCCCTCGCGCTTCTTGGCCTAGCATTTTCCCCCTCTCCAGTTTGCCGCGCTGAGATTTCAGTGGCGCCTGGCACGCGTGGAACTCAAGATTAAACAGTTCTGCTGTTAAAAGCAACCGAAACTTGAACGTTGAACGCCTGCCACAATACTCTGCCCCCGACGACCAACCGCCTGCAGGGACAACCATCGTACACACAACGAACAGTCACCTAAATGTAGTTGCAGATGTAGGATGTCACAGTAAGAGGCGTCAAATTAGGTACGCAAATCCAAATTTGCACGAAACCAAGTTTTTAATGGTTCAAAATACGATGCTCGCAATATAAAAAAGCATGTAAAGTAATTTTAAAATGTCTTTGTTTTTCGGAAATTCATTACGATTTTTGTACTGCTAAGGGCGTTTTATGCAGTAAAACATTTTGACCAATACTTCATCGGTAAAGTGCACGGAGTGTACGCCAATGCCACGATACAGCTTAATAATTCGACCAAAAAAAAAAAAAAGAAAAGAATTTGACCCGCGCTGTTGCATGATGCAACTCAAACATGCCGTTTTCTAGCGTGTAATGCCACCCGGCAGGTAAGAAGTTTCAGCGAGGTAGTTCTGCTTGCATGTTATTCGACAACCCTGATCGTCAGTTCAAGGGGCATTACGGCAAAGCCGACCCACGGAAACTTATTATGGCGCAGCCACCAGCGCTACCTTATGTGAAAGCTTCAAAGTGATAGCGAACCAAAAACATTCAAAAGGATTCATTAGATTATCAGGAGAGGACTAGACTGTTTCTGCACGAAGATGACGCTCACGCAATTTACTTTTGCTAGGCTGCAAGTGCGTATGCTAATTTCAATCCCAGAAAACTTCTAAATACAAAAAAATAAACAATTAGGTAGGCACGTAGAATGACCCTCCGCTGAATGATGGGCATGAATCAGAGAGGTTAGCATTCAGTTAGCACCCCCCTTTTTTGCGATAGTTTGGATAGCGCAACTTACCTTCATAGGCGTGTTAAGCGGAGTAGTTCTCTTTTTTATTCTCAATTTCACCCAACAAAGTATCCCCACCCCTTTGCGCAGCACTTCAGAACGTAGATACTTGAATCTACGCTAAGATGAACATAGGGGCAGTTCACCAGTTCACAAACTGAATTTCTTTTGGGGAGTTGCGTAAGTCCGACAGATAGTAACACACAATATTACTGAACGAGTGTCCTTTCCAATTCCAGATGACAGTAGCCTTATCTTAGTTGCAAAACAGGAGAGAGGATGTTGGGGATAAAAAGAGCTCTTCTTCAGAAATGTGTTTCTGCGATCGAAGGCATAATACCGAGCCTATTTCGCTACAACGGGGGTATTCCGCCTATCGCTGTCCCGTTCACTGCGACGGCGCGTGATTACATTCCAGAAGTCGCAATCTCGCGGCAAAGCCCCGTGTAAGGGTAGCCGGGAGGGTGAAAGAGAGGGCGACGTCATTCCAACCTTGCTATGCGATGCCCCACGTGTCGCCATTCTCGTGCACGCTGAAAGGAACGTCTTTCGACACGCGGATCAGCTTGCAAGGATGATAACCGAAGCTTCGTCGCGTTGGCGAGGCAGGGTCAGAATCAGCTGCAGGGTTTCGCGTGTATTTTATGATAATGAGGTAGCATGCTTAGGTGGGACTAAGTGGGACCTCGGCTTCTTAGGAAGTTTGTCGTGTTTACCTTTGCTTCGTCTGGAATGTTATTATGTCGTCGACAGCAAATAGCCTGTGCGGGTGTTCTGAGTCAGCGTTTGCGACTTTCTTCCACTGTCGTTGCTCTTGTTACGCGGTGTTTTTCTACGAAATCGTTGCAATTGATCGGATTAGGCTATGTTCAGACTACCAACGCAATAGCCGTGTCGTGATCTATGGACGTAAAAAAACGGCGTGTCACGCAGTTCGATTGGCTGAGTCGTGAAATGACGTCATTCTTTAAAGTTATTACGACAGTTGCGGAAACAGTTTGAACCCGGCCTTATTCCTTCTCTCGTCCAAGTGTTACAGTTTTTGCGTCACGTAAAACTCATCTCACAATTTCAATGAAGTTTTAAACACAGATAGGGGCGCTGTGATTAAGAGCTACAAGATGTGCTATTCATCTTACGCACCGTAAAGACCATGGCAGCTGCCCCAAAATTTACCCGACACAGAAATCTAGCGGCGACGGAAAGGTGTCGCATTTTTAAGAGCTCGCCGTTTATTATTATGTTGCTGGAATACCTTAAATAAAAATGGAATCTTAAAAAAATTGCCTCCATCTCCCCGCGAGGGAACCCTGGTGTGATGCGGCGCATCTGGGGGTTCAATTGGCGTTTTCATTGGGTTGATTCTTTACATCGGGTGAAACGTATTGTGAACGCGTAGGATGCCTTCCATCACATACGGATGTTCTCATACACGGGACGATGGATGCAATTCTACATTCGTTTACGCTCGCTATCACGAGCTCTTCGCTTCGCAGCCTTCGCAGCCTTGCCATCTTCAATGGTCGTAACGTTGCCTTCAGTGCTTGGGGTGACGCTGATAGTGGGTTGTGTCACACCACTCACTGAAGGGACCGTCGCTTCCATAACCTCTTCATCGAAGAATCAAGTGAAGCACAACGTAATCAAGCACGAAGTCGTCAAGCACGAAGTCGTCAAGCATGAAGTAGTCCAGCACGTAGAAGCAGTCAAGCAAGGTCACATCAAGTGCGAGAGCGAGCGCTGACTGAACTGCCGCGGCGCGATACCCGCTTTATATTCACAGCGCTTGAAGGAGAGGAGACCGCGGAGGAGAGTCGTGCATGCGCGCACATGCGCACCGGAGCAGCTGTTAACGCAGCGTTAACGCAGCGAAGCGCGCGCCAACCAAGCGCGCCAGCTGTCGTTATGCTAATGCGCCGGAGTGAGAGTGTTGCACACAGCTGGGGGAGAGGCGAACGGAGGAGGGCTGCGGACGGACGCCGCCGCCGCCGACGACGACGCAGGAGGGGCATGCCTCAGAGCAAGAGATGTGCCGCATCTAAAATACACCCGCCGCGGTGGCTCAGTGGCTAAGGCGTTGTGCTGCTGAGCACGAGGAGGCGGGTTCGATTCCCGGCCACGGCGGACGATTTTTTGATGGAGGAGAAAAGCAAAAACGCCCGTGTGTACGAGATTTCGGCGCACGTTAAATATCCCCAGGTGGTCAAAATTAATCCGGAGGGCTCCCCTACGGCGCGCCTCATCGCCTGCGTTGTGTCGGCGCGTGAGTGAGTGAAGCAACTTTATTGACAATCCAGCATAAAGGGGGGAAGGGGTAGGGGAATTAAAGCGAGACACTAGCGTGCTCGGACGTCGCGTAAAAACCTACAGTCACTCGATCTTAAAAATACGGTAAACTTCAATTTGTCATTAAAGGGACACTCCGGTTGACAAATCGGTAATTATTTTACAAAGCGCGAAAGAAGAAAAACTACCATGCGCGGTTTGCGGCGGCCGCACCAACTAAGGCTGTGACGTTGGGAGGAGGGGGCACCGGGATTGGACGATACCCAAGGTTAGCAATCAAACAAGTTTCGGTTTCTTCTTCCTTTCTTTCTTTCTTCTTCTTTCTTTCTGTTTCGGTTCTGTAAAACACAACCGATGGCGTTGTTGGATGGGCATTCTCAATATCTCAGTAATCATCGTACCGCGCTTCTGCCATGTTGTCGGTTGTAAAATGCATAAGATAAGCCTCCCAGGACGGCTTGGAATCGTAGCATTCACTAGCCGAGGCCTACGCAGTGCATGAACACCCTCCTCGTCCCCGCAGACGCTCAAATGCCATGCGCTTTTCTCCCATATTTGGAGCTTGCCTCACTCATGCCTGTATCGTGAAAAGCGTGTTCGCACCAGGCCAAGGGTCTGTTCATTCTGGCCTGTGCCCACTGCCCGCAAGCAGTCGGTGCTTATGGCAACAGCACGCCAACGAGGACTCGCTAGCGCGTCAGTGCCAGCCTGCGCGCGTTCTGTGAACTAGTTCGTGGAGCAATGAACGTTGCGGCCCAAAAAAAGGTGAACTCAGCACAGAAAACATCGGCGGAAAACGAAAAAGTAAACTTATAAAAAAAACATTGGGCCCATCTCCCCGCGAGGGGGAGTCGAGTGAATGCGTCGCATAGGGGGTGGGTGTTTAGTGTTTGGGGAGTTGGTGGTAGTGAATGCGTTGTATCAGCAGCTTCTTGACGTAGTTTGAATGAGTCAAGGATATAAGGCGCGTTCGTAGCCTTTGATTCTTTGTCGGTTTTGTGGCGCAGTGGGAAGAGCACCATGTACCTCGCGTTCCGCCCACAGGTAGTGAATGCGTTGTATCAGCAGCTTCTTCACGTAGTTTGAATGAGTCAATGATATAAGGCGCATTCGTAGCCTTTCATTCTGTGTCGGCTTTGTGGCGCAGTGGGAAGAGCACCATGTACCTTGCGTTCCGCCCACAGGTAGTGAATGCGTTGTATCAGCAGCTTCTTCACGTAGTTTGAATGAGTCAATGATATAAGGCGCATTCGTAGCCTTTCATTCTGTGTCGGCTTTGTGGCGCAGTGGGAAGAGCACCATGTACCTTGCGTTCCGCCCACAGGTAGTGAATGCGTTGTATCAGCAGCTTCTTCACGTAGTTTGAATGAGTCAATGATATAAGGCGCATTCGTAGCCTTTCATTCTGTGTCGGCTTTGTGGCGCAGTGGGAAGAGCACCATGTACCTTGCGTTCCGCCCACAGGTAGTGAATGCGTTGTATCAGCAGCTTCTTCACGTAGTTTGAATGAGTCAATGATATAAGGCGCATTCGTAGCCTTTCATTCTGTGTCGGCTTTGTGGCGCAGTGGGAAGAGCACCATGTACCTCGCGTTCCGCCCACAGGTAGTGAATGCGTTGTATCAGCAGCTTCTTCACGTAGTTTGAATGAGTCAATGATATAAGGCGCATTCGTAGCCTTTCATTCTGTGTCGGCTTTGTGGCGCAGTGGGAAGAGCACCATGTACCTCGCGTTCCGCCCACAGGTAGTGAATGCGTTGTATCAGCAGCTTCTTCACGTAGTTTGAATGAGTCAATGATATAAGGCGCATTCGTAGCCTTTCATTCTGTGTCGGCTTTGTGGCGCAGTGGGAAGAGCACCATGTACCTTGCGTTCCGCCCACAGGTAGTGAATGCGTTGTATCAGCAGCTTCTTCACGTAGTTTGAATGAGTCAATGATATAAGGCGCATTCGTAGCCTTTCATTCTGTGTCGGCTTTGTGGCGCAGTGGGAAGAGCACCATGTACCTTGCGTTCCGCCCACAGGTAGTGAATGCGTTGTATCAGCAGCTTCTTCACGTAGTTTGAATGAGTCAATGATATAAGGCGCATTCGTAGCCTTTCATTCTGTGTCGGCTTTGTGGCGCAGTGGGAAGAGCACCATGTACCTTGCGTTCCGCCCACAGGTAGTGAATGCGTTGTATCAGCAGCTTCTTCACGTAGTTTGAATGAGTCAATGATATAAGGCGCATTCGTAGCCTTTCATTCTGTGTCGGCTTTGTGGCGCAGTGGGAAGAGCACCATGTACCTTGCGTTCCGCCCACAGGTAGTGAATGCGTTGTATCAGCAGCTTCTTCACGTAGTTTGAATGAGTCAATGATATAAGGCGCATTCGTAGCCTTTCATTCTGTGTCGGCTTTGTGGCGCAGTGGGAAGAGCACCATGTACCTCGCGTTCCGCCCACAGGTAGTGAATGCGTTGTATCAGCAGCTTCTTCACGTAGTTTGAATGAGTCAATGATATAAGGCGCATTCGTAGCCTTTCATTCTGTGTCGGCTTTGTGGCGCAGTGGGAAGAGCACCATGTACCTTGCGTTCCGCCCACAGGTAGTGAATGCGTTGTATCAGCAGCTTCTTCACGTAGTTTGAATGAGTCAATGATATAAGGCGCATTCGTAGCCTTTCATTCTGTGTCGGCTTTGTGGCGCAGTGGGAAGAGCACCATGTACCTTGCGTTCCGCCCACAGGTAGTGAATGCGTTGTATCAGCAGCTTCTTCACGTAGTTTGAATGAGTCAATGATATAAGGCGCATTCGTAGCCTTTCATTCTGTGTCGGCTTTGTGGCGCAGTGGGAAGAGCACCATGTACCTCGCGTTCCGCCCACAGGTAGTGAATGCGTTGTATCAGCAGCTTCTTCACGTAGTTTGAATGAGTCAATGATATAAGGCGCATTCGTAGCCTTTTCATTCTGTGTCGGCTTTGTGGCGCAGTGGGAAGAGCACCATGTACCTTGCGTTCCGCCCACAGGTAGTGAATGCGTTGTATCAGCAGCTTCTTCACGTAGTTTGAATGAGTCAATGATATAAGGCGCATTCGTAGCCTTTCATTCTGTGTCGGCTTTGTGGCGCAGTGGGAAGAGCACCATGTACCTCGCGTTCCGCCCACAGGTAGTGAATGCGTTGTATCAGCAGCTTCTTCACGTAGTTTGAATGAGTCAATGATATAAGGCGCATTCGTAGCCTTTCATTCTGTGTCGGCTTTGTGGCGCAGTGGGAAGAGCACCATGTACCTTGCGTTCCGCCCACAGGTAGTGAATGCGTTGTATCAGCAGCTTCTTCACGTAGTTTGAATGAGTCAAGGATATAAGGCGCGTTCGTAGCCTTTGATTCTTTGTCGGTTTTGTGGCGCAGTGGGAAGAGCACCATGTACCTCGCGTTCCGCCCACAGGTAGTGAATGCGTTGTATCAGCAGCTTCTTCACGTAGTTTGAATGAGTCAATGATATAAGGCGCATTCGTAGCCTTTCATTCTGTGTCGGCTTTGTGGCGCAGTGGGAAGAGCACCATGTACCTTGCGTTCCGCCCACAGGTAGTGAATGCGTTGTATCAGCAGCTTCTTCACGTAGTTTGAATGAGTCAATGATATAAGGCGCATTCGTAGCCTTTCATTCTGTGTCGGCTTTGTGGCGCAGTGGGAAGAGCACCATGTACCTTGCGTTCCGCCCACAGGTAGTGAATGCGTTGTATCAGCAGCTTCTTCACGTAGTTTGAATGAGTCAATGATATAAGGCGCATTCGTAGCCTTTCATTCTGTGTCGGCTTTGTGGCGCAGTGGGAAGAGCACCATGTACCTTGCGTTCCGCCCACAGGTAGTGAATGCGTTGTATCAGCAGCTTCTTCACGTAGTTTGAATGAGTCAATGATATAAGGCGCATTCGTAGCCTTTCATTCTGTGTCGGCTTTGTGGCGCAGTGGGAAGAGCACCATGTACCTCGCGTTCCGCCCACAGGTAGTGAATGCGTTGTATCAGCAGCTTCTTCACGTAGTTTGAATGAGTCAATGATATAAGGCGCATTCGTAGCCTTTCATTCTGTGTCGGCTTTGTGGCGCAGTCGGGAAGAGCACCATGTACCTCGCGTTCCGCCCACAGGTAGTGAATGCGTTGTATCAGCAGCTTCTTCACGTAGTTTGAATGAGTCAATGATATAAGGCGCATTCGTAGCCTTTCATTCCTGTGTCGGCTTT
>NW_027526335.1:71726595-71815585 GCF_048455015.1 Haemaphysalis longicornis | reverse complement strand
GTCCGAAGTGAATGTCCACTTCAATTTAACCAAGGTCCAAATCAAACGCCGCGTTACGGACCCAAAGGAAATTCGGAGCGTCCCGAATGCGATGACAGCACTGCGGAAAAGACGCCAGTTTCATAACGCGAGGAACGCAGGACCTATTATGACCGTAGAAAGGTTTTGTTTGAGGGGCGGAGCACTTTAAGGCCGAGGCTTGTCTGTGCTGCGTCCGGCGACCATGCTCACGGCACATCACTGTGTAAATCGAAGCATCGGTGAACAAAGGTTCACAAAAGGTTACAAGAACAAAATAAAAGGTTCACAAAACGTTAGAGAGGGAGAGAGAGAAAGAGAGGGCAGATAGTGAGAGAGAGAGAGAGAGAGAGAGAGAGAGAGAGAGAGAGATGAGAGAGAGAGAGAGACACGCAACGCCCCGTGTAAATAGAAACCTCTGTTAACAAAAGGTTCAGAAAAGGTTAACAAAAACAAAAAATAAAAGGTTCACGAAAGGTAAAGTGAGAGAGAGAGAGAGAGAGAGAGAGAGAGAGAGAGAGAGGAATGGCGAGAGAGAGATGCACAGCACCCTGTAACTCGAAACATTTGTGGGCAAAAGGTTCACAAAACGTTAAGAACAAATTTAAAAGGTTCACAAAGGTTAGAGAGAGAGAGAGAGAGATGAGAGAGAGAGAGGAGAGAGAGAGAGAGAGAGAGAGAGAGAGAGAGAGAGAGAGAGAGAGGAGAGAGAGAGAGAGAGAGAGAGAGAGAGAGATCCTGGAGAGCCGTGCTGCGCATGCGCGAGGAGCATTGGATTTGATTGCGTTTGATTTGGGTTGGATCGGATCGAAATGGATTGGATTGGACTAGATTGCATTAAATTGAACTGTATTGGATTGGAAATAATTTTCGCAGCAGTAAGCACTCTCACGGCTAATTTACGGTAAGAACAGCCCCCAGTGCTTCACCTACTCGTCATGATTCCCTTCTTGGAGATGTGGGAATTTTTTCCTTGAGGCTCGCACTCCCAACACCTGCTCTTGTACTCCGTGCCTTCTCGCCACTTTAGGTCACATCTCTTTGCCTAGAATTCTCCCCCTCTCCTTTTCGCCTAGAGTTCTTTTCTGTTAACGTTCTGCACGGCCAGAGCTCAAGGGTAAACATCTCCGCTGTCATAATAGGTGCACATTGATGCGTTTTAGTTGCTACCTGTTTCGTCGTTGTCTAACTTTGCAGGCAGCCATTCCAAAAAAAAAAAAAAAATCCCCGCATTTCCCGAGGGGAAGAATGTGAAAGGGCGAATGCACGAGTTGAATTTGCGTGGTTCGGTAATGTTCGCGAAAGAGAGATCACACACACACACACAACTACAAAGAAAGAAAGATGCATTTATTCACAGACACCTATTTGTGTTGTCGTTGTACTTGATTGCTAGAGCAGATCTCAGCTTTGAAATTTCGTGTCAGTACTCCTTTAAGCAGGTGCATTAGCCCTTCTCACGCCAGATTCTTGGCCAATCCCCCACGTGGGTATGTGCCATGTCAGCGGCCAGGCAGCGCGTGCCCATCTCCCCCCGTTGCCAAGGAAGACGAGGAGATTCCTGGCCAATCCCCCACGTGGGTATGTGCCATGTCAGCGGCCAGGCTGCGCGCGCCCATCTCCACGTGCGCGAACATCGCCGGTGGATGCAGGTTCAGGGTCGCTTAAGAAGTGCATTGCACTTAATAGATGCATCGGAGCCAGCTGAAGATGCAGCTACAGAGGTATGAAAGGAGCATAGGCGACGCAGTGCGGGGGTTGGCCATTCTGTAGGCATGCGCTCCCGTATTAGTCCTTCGGCAACCTTTTTCCGTCGTATCCGCTCTCTTCCAGTGATGAGGCATTAGTATCCGCCGCGGTGGCTCAGTGGCTAAGGCGTTGCGCTTCTGAGCACGAGGAGGCGGGTTCGATTCCCGGCCATGGCGGTCGCTTTTATGATGGAGGCGAAAAGAAAAAATAAACACCAGTGTTTACGAGTTTTGGGCGCACTTTGAAGATCCCCAGGTGGTTAAAATTAATCCGAAGACCTCCACTACGGCGTGCCTAATCGCCTGCGTTGCGTCGGTGCGTTAAACCCTACAATCAAACAAGTCAACGGTTCACACCGTGTTTTAAAGAACGGAATCCTTTCGGCGAAACTGACGAAAACTAAAAAAAAAAAACGCTTTTTGTTCGGTTCTTTCTCGTTAATTTCGTTTCATCGCAACTCTTTTAAGTCTAACACCCTCGCGAATGGGAACAATTTAAGAAAAATAAAACCAGGGAGGCCTGAACAGAGGCAAGGGATCAAAAGGCGCTCTCTGCCGTTCCTGTTTTCTTTTCTCTGAAGTAAAAGAAAACGAGGGTACGGTAGAGGCACTCCGTTTCGACGCCTTGTGGAGGGTTTAGCGGCGTAAGTGGACACAGCAGGGCTCTCGCTCATCGAAGTGGACACAAGCGTCTACCGAAAATAATAAGCTTGTTTTAGACTTATAGCTGGGGTAGATGATACTAATGAAAAATTTGTAAGTGGGTTCACTGGCTTCAACGGTAATGGTCCAACACAAGAGATGGGAGTACATCCTCATCCGCAGTCCTGGGAATCTCTTGTTTTTGTACAAGTCAGCACTGGGTACAAAAGAAGCAATAAGGTTCCCACCACCCTCCACTGTGGTAGCAAAGTTTAACTTACAGATTTTTTTTTCTTGGGAGCTCGTATGAAATTTCGATATTGCTGTAGAATGTACGAACTATAATGAAGTAGCTCAGCCACTCTGCCATTTAACGCCTGGTTGAAAGTAATATTTTAGTCCTTTAGGGCTGTTTTCTATTTTAGTGCTGCAGAACACAAAACTCCCGGACGTGCAGGAGAGAGAAAGACAGGCAGAGGGAGAGTGTCGGGGTTGGTCTTTATTTTGCCCTTCAAAAGTTTGGATACTGACCTAATACTACAGCTTCAGTAACTTTTTTAGTCATCTTTTTATGTTCCATTACAGTCAGCTGTGATCTCGGTACCGTCTATTGTCTTGGCAGTCAGGCTATTGTGGTTTTTCTGCGTTTTTTTTTTGCAGGGGGTGGGGATATTTGTCGTTATCTAACATTGCACTGCGTGTTTTTGGACTCTTGTGTTTGTATGATCGTCACGTTGTCCCACTTTGACAGCACACTTCCGGAATGTGTGCTTGTTATTTCCGAGTACACCACGCGGGCGTGTAAATGTTCGTTGAGTGCCGGTGGTTCACTTTACATGTGACGCAGTATGGGGAGTGTCGGAAGGACTCGTGATTTCACCCGCTTTATTATGGGAGCTGCTCTTTCGATCGCAGTTTTACTCGCCAAGGAAGCTTGGCCCCAGCTCTTTACCGCTGCCTCAATATTTTCTCTTCTGCATTTCTTTCCCTTGGCATGTGCCACAGGCCCACAGCCTTGGGGGTTGTTTTATGCCTTGCGGGCCCAAAGTGTTTATAGCTTCCCGCGGCATAGGTTATCTGTTCCTTCCCTTCGTTTGATTATTGGCGCGCCGGGGACAATTTCTGTTCGTCAGTTCTCGCGATACTTAGCTGTAGATTTGGTGAAGTGGGGCACGCGTAGGTAGGTAGGTAGGTAGGTAGGAATAACTTTATTGATGCCGGCAACCGACGGTTTAACTCGTCGTGACGTTGGCCAAGCGTCGACCCGGGGTTATGCCCTACTCTGCTATACCCCAGTTCGGCCCGTTTGTGGCGGGTCGTGAGGCTTGTGCTTTTCGAGCGCACCCCGGGCCTGCTGGACGGCCCATAGTTGAGTGTCCTTGTCTTTAGACTCCACTGCACTTCGAAGTTCGGGCGGGTATGTCCTGGAGGTAGCTTCAGTCGGGAACCTGGCGCAGTCCCACATGATGTGCCATTGATCCACCAAACCCACTGCACAAACACTGCACATACCACTCGGATAGAGTTCTGGGTGAAGCACGTGTAGCACTGCCGGGGCGGGGAGTGACCCGGTCTGTATCTGCCTTAAGATAACGGCCTCCTCCCGACTGAGTGCCGGGTGGGGAAGCGGCATTGTCCGTCGAGCTAGGCGATAACACTTGGTAACTTCGCTATAACTGGTCATTCGGTCCTTGGTTTCAAACCACCACACGGAACGGTCACTCTCGGGGGAGCGGAGGGTAAGCGCTCGCGCCGCCGAATGGGCCGTCTCGTTGTGGTTCGGTGAGGATGTACACTCGCCCGCGTGAGCCGGGAACCACTTGATACGGATGGTGCTGCCGCGGTCTTGGAGCTTGAGCTTGCCGATGATGGCGGCCGCCGGCGCGCACACTCGCCCCTTGGCACAATTTCGCACGGCGTTCCTCGAGTCGCTGAGCACGGTGCGACACTCGGCCTCAGAGATCGCCAGAGCGATGGCAACCTCCTCGGCGTCTGTGGCGTCTGTGCACCGCACGCTCGCTGCCGTTGTCTTGGTCCCGGTAGCCGCCGCAACGACCATTGCCGCAAAGCCTTCTCGTTCGTATTCCGAAGCGTCTACGTACCGGGCGTGCGGGTCTTGGGCGTGTTGCTTGGTGAGGGCCTTGGCCCGCGCCTGCCGTCGTTCTTGGTTGTATTCGGGGTGCACGTTCTTCGGGATGGGGTCCACGTGGATGTGGGCCCGCGCCTCGTCGCTGATCTCGCACGGTTGCCGGCTGGGAGCTCGCGGGTTGTAACCTAGGGACGCCAGGATACTGCGGCCCGTCTTGGTGGCAGAGAGGCGCTCCATTTGCGCGGTGAGCTGCGCCTCGGCTATTTCCTCTAGGGTGTTATGGACGCCGAGCTGCAGGATCCGAGCCGTACTCGTGGTCTCCGTTACGCCCAGAGCCGTCTTGTAAGCCCGTCGGATCAGCGTGTTGATCTTGGTCCTGTCGGTGACGTGCCAGCTGAGGTAGGCCGCAACGTATGCGATGTGACTGATTACAAAGGACTGGACGAGGCGCACGAGGCTGTCTTCACGCATGCCAGCCCGTCGCGTCGAGACTCGGTGTATGAGCCGGATGGCTTCCATTGCCTTGGTGGTAAGCTTGTTGATGGTTTCGTCGTTGCGGCCGCTCTTGTTTAGCAGCAGACCCAGGACCCTGATTTTGGAAACTTCGGGAATGCGTTGCCCCGATGCAGTCATAATCTTGATGTGATCGCACTCTCGAGGGGGAGCGCGTTTCCGTCCCGCTCGTAGCGGTGTGAAGACGAACAGCTCGGATTTGGCGGGCGAGCACACTAGGCCAGTGCCTTCAAGGTGCTGCTCGATGGTGGTAACCGCCGCTTGCAGCTGTTTCTCGATGCTGGCGTCGGTGCCGCCGGCCACCCACAGGGTAATGTCGTCGGCGTAGATCGTGTGCTGGACGCCGGTCGCCGCCACTGCCCTCGCTACCCCGATCATGACGAGGTTGAACAGCAACGGCGAGATGACTGAACCCTGCGGTGTACCCATGCTGCCGAGCTTGCGTTCAGGTAGCTTGAGGTGTCCGGCGTGCAGTTCCACCGTGCGGTTGGTCAAGAAGTCTTCGATGTAATTGTAGCTCGTTACCCCCATGTTGAGTCTTGATACTTCGGCTAATATGGCTGAATGTTTGATTTTGTCGAATGCGCTTTGTAAATCGAGCCCTAGAATTACTTTGGTGTCTTGTGTCTTGTTGTCGATGATTTCTTGTTTTAGTTGCAACATGGCGTCTTGTGTGCTGAGTCTGTGCCTGAAGACGATCATCGTGTCTGGATAGAGGCCTTCCTTCTCCAAGTATTCTTGCCATCGGGTGGCTAACACGTGCTCCAGCACCTTGCCCACGCAGGACGTGAGCGAGATGGGACGCAGGTTGCTAATGTCCGGTGGTTTGCCCGGTTTCGGGATCAGGATTGTTCTTGCCGTTTTCCACTGTCTAGGGAGTTTGCCCGACCGCCAGCATTCGTTAAAGTAACGGGTTAGGGCGTCGATCGATGCATCATCGAGGTTACGCAGCATCTTGTTGGTGACGAGGTCAGGGCCGGCTGCCGAGCGGGTATTGAGCTCGTGCAGCGCTACCCGTACCTCTGACATGGTAATATCTCGGTCGAGCCACGTGTTGGGCAGCCCACTGTACGGCGGGTGGGTTTCCGTCGGCGTGTCCGGCAGATACTTGGTTTCTAGGATCTTCATAACAGCGTCTTTTCCTTGATGTTGTGTGGCGGTGTGCATGAGGTGGGCCAGACGGTCGCGCTGGTGTGATTTGGTCTTGGTTTCATCTAGAAGGTGCCGAATTAGATTCCAGGTGCATCCGCGGTGCATTTGCCCATCAGCTCGGCTGCAGATTTCGTTCCACTGCTGACGGCACAGGACCTTGCAGTGGTGTTAAATGGCCCTGTTTAAGTCGGCCACCTTCTTTCTCAATTTGCGGTTCAGCCGTTGCCGCTTCCAACGCGCCTGTATCGAACGTTTGGCCTCGATAAGATGGGCCAGGCGGCTGTCCATGGTAACGACGTCCTCGTCCGTTTCGATGGTCTTGGTGGCCGACTGCACTGCATCGCGGAGCTCTGCCGTCCAGGTTTCTATGTCTGTGATGTCTTGTGCTGTTGTGGGACGTCCCTTACGGAAACTGTCCCAGTCCGTCCACTTGTGTGCAATGGTGTGGCCCCGGAATAGGTTGGGTACCGTAATTTCGAGGATGTAGTGATCGCTGCCCAGGTCGACGCCGGTGTTGTGCCATGTTGCTTTGCCCGTGTGGTCGTTCTTCATAAATGTAAGGTCTGGTGTGGTGTCTCGTGCTACGGAGTTTCCTATGCGGGTGGGATGTGCGGGGTCCGTTATCAAGGCACAGTTGTGGTCCAGGGTATCCTGTAACAGGTCCCGTCCCTTGGCCGTGTCCTTTATGTAACCCCACGCTCGATGGGCGGCGTTGAAGTCCCCTCCGATCAGCAAAGTGTTGTCTTTGGCCTGGGTGCTGGCTGTGTGTAGTAGGGTCTTGAATTTCTGTGTGTGGTGCTTGGGGTTACTGTAGATGTTGGCGATGAACAGGCTGCGTTTCCGTTGTTTGCTTGGAAGGATTTCGGTGAAGGTGTACTCCACCCTGCTGCGGCCGTGTTTGAGTTGGTGCTCGATGAACGTGATTCCTTTGCGGATGAACGTGCAGACGCCTCGTCCCTCCGCCGGGCTAACGTGAGCGCGATACCCAGGGAGGGTGGGGGTCGCCGTCGCCGTTTCTTGCAGCAGGATGATGTCGGGTTTCTTGGTTACTGTTGTGATGTGTTGTTGCAGCACTGCTCTCTTGTTGTTGTAACTGTGGCAGTTCCACTGCCAGACCGTAAGGCCCGGCAGCGATCCTATTCTGGCTTGGGGCTGGGACATGATTGTAGCGGAGTTGGGGCTTGCGTCTGTTCTCGGAGGTATGGGTGGTTGCCGAATTGCGCCGCAAAGATGGGGCTGCAGACTATGGGCTTGAGAGTCTGTTCAATGAAGCCGAACTGCTCTTGTATGTTGCGGAAGGACGTGGTGATCAACTCCTCCAGTCGGGCAAGTCGTTGGTCGGTGACGGCAGCCGTGCTGGCGTACGTGTTACCGATCGCTTCAATTTTTGCTTCGAGCTTAGTTTCCAATTCGGTCAGTTCTGTGTGGTTTTGTGATGACGTGCGTGCTCGTTTCTTGGGAGTTGGATCAGTGGTCTTCTCTTCCTGGAGTGCGTCTTGGGCTATGTCCATTGATTGTGTGCCTTGGTCTGATGGCGTGCAGGTGCTCTGCTCGTTGTTAACGGCGGGTGTAGGTGTCTCGTTAGACTATCGTGGGGCAGTGATTGGCTGGGCTTGTTGGGCTTGGAGTTCTTTCTTGACCTCGGCTAGCTCTTGGGAAAGCCGACGCGTGGTTTTTACCAGCGTTGCGTTGGTCGCGCGGAGTTGTTCAAGTTCCTTGTAGTAGGGGCTGGTAGTCCACGCCTGCCAGCTGCTCGGAGTGCTTCGGCTAGTAGTGGCGCTGTTGGAGCTAACGCTGTTACTTTTAACTTTGCCCCTTGCTGCGTCCGCCCAGCTGACTCTGTCAGATGAGTCACGGCCGCGGGATGCGCTGCGCGATGCACTACGGGAAGCGTGGCGTGACGCATGGCGCGATGCGCTGCGTGACGCGCGGCGTGATCCGCTACGGGAAGCACTGCGCGAGCGGGAACGTCCAAGGCGTGGAAACGAGCTTGATTCGAGTGCTTGTTTTTGCCGTTCTTCGGCGTTACGGCGTTCCCATCGCCTTCGCCGCACGACGTATGGAACCTTGTATTTGGCTCTGCAGAAGCGATCCCCGGTGGGGTGTTCTCCGCCGCAGAGCTTGCATTTGGGGACACACTTGTGGCCCTCTTTTGGATTACAAACGCCACATGTAAGGCAAACACGTACGCTTGGTGTGGGGCACACGTCGCGCCTGTGACCGACCTTGCCGCATACTTTGCAAACTTCTATTTGCTTCCTGTAAAGACTGCACGGGTAGAGCGTGGATCCGTAACGCACATACCTGGGAACCTTGGTACCGTTGAACACAACGATTACTGTCGTCGTGTTCCCGATACGCTTCGCCCCTGCGGCAAGGGGGTTGTACTTAGTAACGATCTGCTGCATTATTTCGGCTTCGCTGTCCTCAAGCCCTATGCCCCTAATCACGCCCTTGACTGTGTCGTGGGCGGTCGTTCCGTAAGCGCTCACTTCGTATATTTTGCCTTGGACGTTGATAGCTTGAATTCGAGCATACTTCTCCGCTCGCTCGACGCTCGGAGTGCTGAGCACCATAATGTTCTGCTGGGTGTTGGGACACGCCATATCCTCACCGCGATCTGCCTTCTCAATTCCTGCTGCGGCCATGATGGCGGTTGCCACGCCTGCAGCTCCTGCCTTGAAAATATCGAGTCCTCCGCGGGGCCGCACGACGATCTTAATTTCGTCTGCAGGCATGGCTGGCATGCGAGCTGGCCGAATCACTGCGGTCCGGAAGTTTTTGTTGAACTTCGGCTTCTGCTGAGAGTTCGGAGTATCGGTACGAGAAGTCGACTCACGCTGCGTTGCTTGCCGGCGTGGTCGGCTCTTGTGCCCGCCGATGTGCAGCCATCCGGGCGAGCGCTGAAATTCCTCGTGTGTAATTTCTTCTTCGTCTACTTGCACGCACATTTGGGAAACCTGGGAACCATGCGTCGAAGAGGCGGCGGAGCCCTCCATGTTGTCGTGGCAGAAGAACGGCTGGCTAGGCCTAGCGAGCCCTGGGTTCGCTTAGGCTTAGCGGCTCCTCGTGGCGATGAACCAGGAAAAGTCCGATAAATCGATGAAAAACACACCTTCGATGGAAAGTCGGGTATCGGGTGATAGCAGATGCCTTCACGAACACATTGGTAATCAAATCTTCGGGATCCAAACTAATTAGCACTGCGAAAGCGGGCATTAAGAACGGAGCCGATATGAACACGTCTGTTCACCACGGCGACCGCAGCGCCCCACCGGGGCACGCGTATGCGGCGAAAAAAAGTTCATTGAGTTAGCCTCATAGATTGCTCGCCATCCATTTAGATAGGAAGCTTTTCTTCATCCTGGCATTTTTTTTGTTGACCAAATGATCCCTCCTATCCCGTGACTGCTTCCAGATGGGCAGCGTGAATAATTTTCTGCCTTTTTTCTCTCCCCGCAGGTATATTATTTAGCTCTCCCCCTTTCCTCGCTACAGTTGGCAGTTGTGATGCTGGACAGGCGCCCTTTAATTTTTTTCTCCTTGGACCTTCTCTTTATAAGCAAGAAGTAGGAAAAGATTTTCGTCCGTTTTTGGCGTGGTGGAAGGATCTATATGAGGCTGCAGGATATTTTAGTACAAAGTCTCGACAAAAGACATTTTGTAGCCTTCCCGAGAACACCGAGTGTCGACTGCGGAGAATTCTCACGCGAGATGACGCTGTTCCCACGAACTCCGCTTTTCTGGCCTGACGGCGTTCTTACAGCGGGCAGTCGTCAGCTGTGAAGCACGGTCGCTTGGAAGATCCAGGTAAAGCAATTTCCTAATGTTTTTGCTCATTATAAATTGTCGAACTATTTTACGAATGGCGACGTTCCCGGTGCATTGTGTAGATCTTCCTACTTACATCAGAACTTCGCATTAGTGTCACGCTTAGTTCTCCATGTAGCTTGTTTTACACAGGGGTCATGCGGTCGACCTGCAAAGGTGAGAAGAAAGAAGGAAAGAGTGCGCTTCTCGTCGTCGCGGCTGTGAATCGTTTTTCTCGTTCCCCGTTCGGTTTCCGCCGGTCGCAGTGACTTGCGCGCGGCGTGTTTGGCTCATCGGCGGTAAATTTCGTTGCCGCGCTCGCGGTTCGCGTCGGTGGCCCGTTCTCGGGCGAGGAGACGCAACACCGCCGGTGACGGAGCCGCCAGCTCTCTGCGTCCTTCGCAGAGTACCTCGACAACGACGAAAAATATTGTATACCGGAAATTCACACAGCCCGCGCGCACATTACGAAGCGTTGAAAATCGTGTCTCATTCTACAGAACGCCCTTTTAAGTCCACTATAAAAATGTACGCGTTCGCGCTTCACATCGAGGTAGAAGTTTGAGCTTTGTATGACAGTTCAAACGGATCAGCCTACAAGTATTATTTTGAAGCAACTTTTTATCTTTGCCAGGTTTCACGCGCGGACATCGTTTGCCGGTGCACTGTATGAGACGACATGAAGCCGCTGGTATGCGGCAGAACCTAGAGATTTCCAGAATTTGCAACCGGACACGTCTCTTGAAAAAGACTTGGTGCTATGTTTGTGTGTGTGGTATGTAAATGACGTCACGTGCCCGTCTGCTTTCGGGCAGTTGCTAGGATGCGTTCGGGTATTGGTTACATGTGATGGCATAGACGTAATCCCACAGGCGCTCAAAATGCTACTCGATTAGTTGATGAAACTGCTCTTCGTCTGAGTTAAGTTCATGTTCCCGTGCTGCTTTAAAGCGGCATCAAGAGTTCATCTGAAGCCTATATTATACTTCCTGTCTTGCGGATTTCTCTGTATGGCAGCATTCTTGTAAGTTATTATGAATAAAAGTTTTAAGTAAAGTTTAAAATTTCCTTGAACTTCTTGTTGTGGGTTGTTCCTCAGCTTTGACTCACAATCTCGACATTCGCGGTAATCCTCCCAGGCTAGCTTTCTCACTTAATTTTCTTCACAGGCGTATAGGTAATGAGTTCGAAAGAATTCGCATCACAGGCTTAATTGTATGGGATTCGCTAGTTGCACTTGTTCAAGATGCCTTGTACAGGGTGTCCCAACTTTCATGCACCAAGGTTTTTTAAAAAAGAGGATTATCGTTAGTCCAAGAAAGCTTGCTGCTTCAATTTTTCAGTACAGTGGAGTAGCGCCCTGTACTTTTTTTCGTTATTTAGGATAAATTAGTTATCTGATCTTAATTATCTAACTCTAGAAGTACTGTCACAATCATTAAGGTGTCAAGGAAGGCACTTGTGGGTACCAGCGAGAGGAATCTAACTGCGGTATTTTCAGCAATGAACTAATCGCGTACTCATTTATTCTGCTTGATATGATAAAGAAACCCGCGAAATATGAAAAATTCCATGGGACCGCGCTCCCACTAGCATCATAAACCAGCACCCTCAAACAAGCTAATTGACAAGCAACTGCTTGGCCTGTCGCACGCCCGAAGAGACAGTTCATCGCCTTGATAATGGCGTGGAAGGCGCAGCAATTTCTGCGGGGCGCGTGTGCAGATAAGGCACAAACTCGGTCGCGATTTCTTCTTTCTTTAGTTCATTCCGGCTAACTCAGAGGCAGCCTGCTTAACGATGCGGGCAGAAGCACCATCACGTGGTATTTTTCATATTTCGTGAGGTTTCTTCATTAGTCAGAATATCTAATGAGTACGCAATTATTTCGTCGCTAAAAATTCCACAATTAGCTTCCTCTCATGGGTGCCTTCAAGCACCTCATTGGCACTTTACTGATTGCGAGAGTACTTCTCGAGTTAGATAATTAATTACAGATAAGAATTAAACCTTATCAATGAAAAAAATTACAGGCCGCTAGTCCACTGTACTGGAAACATTATACACTTGGTTTTCTGCGAATAACGCCAATGCTCTTTTTTAAAATTTTGGTGCATGATAGCTGTGACACCCTGTATAAGTTGGCGTTGCATTCCTTCAACGGCTCTTGGAGTTATCGTAACCGAAATTCAGGGAGAATCCTGAACCCCCTTATTCTGCTAACACTACTAAGTTTGGGGACGTGTATAACGAAGAAGTAGCGCTGCAGCCGGAACCTGGCGCCTGTCGATCCGTGAGTTGTGACCTTCATATATCGCTTAGTGAAGGTGAAAAAGGGAATTTGTGCTTACCTAATGCGGCGCTTTCTAGATGTGTATAAGACGCCTCTCCGACCGTGAGAAATTACTTAAAAAGCAATCTAAAGAAGATAAGGCTTGCACTGCGGTGTTTATGGGCTTGATGGGCGCTCCAAGCTACCCAGACTTAAATACGTCACAACAACTATTGCCTTCTTTAAGCCTTCTTTTTAAATGATTTCTGACGGTCAGAGAGGATTTCTATGCACAGCTGGAGGGCGCCGCATAAGGGGAGTAGAAATCCTCTTTTTCACCTTCACTAAGTGTTAGGAAGTTCGATAGTCACGGTTGGCAAGCGAGGGCGCTTAGCGTGGTAGCTCATCACGTCTAAAAGAAGCGTGCGAAAAATATCCTTTACTCACACTTCGCAAGCGTTACGCATCCAGGGAGTCATGCTTAGGAAGCGTGATTTTTCAGCGTGAAAGTACATCACGCTTGGAATAAGCGTGCAAAAAATCGTCGACACTTACGCTTGCTAAGCGCGAAAAAATTTAGAGTGAGCTGTTATTTGCTCGCGTATATGCGATTTTCCTGAATCCTTGTTTGTACAGCCTCTTCCTTTAGCATATGTACGATATAGTTTTTGTGTTTTTGTGTAATTTAAAATTTCTTGTCCAAGTATGATAGCATGCGATCATGTCGCTTTGTCAATTTCTAGAAACGGATTTCTCAAATATTACTGCTTCCAGCAGACCCTACTTATTTCTTTCTATTTTCCACACCATTGGTTTGTTCATATCTAGCTTAATTACCACTATATACCAGATGTTCACGGATTAGAAAAAGTCGCTCGGTGATCGTGTTAAACAGCATCTTCCACGCCGCTTAAGTGGAAACCGAGTAGTCTGATTTTTTTTTCAGGAATATCGTTAAGCCTTTCTGAAATTACTTTCTTCGTTCAGGTTATTCTGCCCAGTTTGCACCAAAAAGTGCAGCATACTGCAATTCCAACCACTGTAGTACTGCGTAGAGGTTTTAGTGTTTTAGCGGTTTTAGTCTTTAATCGAGAGGGTTTAGCCTTTATGCGACGCTTATTTTTTTTGCGTGAAAGCTAGCGAACTCTGCAAAGCGTAGTGTGTACTACGACTAACACGTGCCTTGATTTTTATTTTTTTAGGGAAAGGGAGGAGGGTAGCAGTTTACCTCAGTCGCTGGATAAGGCAATTCGGGCTAAGGTAAACACAGCTGGAGAAATGATCGATTTCTGGGAAACCGCTGGCGTCAATTTGTAAGTGCAGGTATTTCATATGCCACAGCATGCGACCTTTCCTTGAGTTCATGACCTTAAAAACAAACTTATATGGTTATAACCAGTCTTTAATGAATTCAGCATGATTTGAACTTCAGGCTCTTTGAGAAAGCACACACACGTTAATGCGTACATTGTCGTATACAATCCAGCAGCTCCCGAACGGGAGTGTTAAATTTCCGCTCACGCTCTCTTTTTAGTAATTTTACCCAGAGATAGCGATAGCACCAGATCGGCTGAGATAGAAACGTGCTCGGAAGGATCGTACTGGGAGAAGATGAACTCCGATGTGCGGCACCTGTTGCTTCCAGAACAAAATCGTGGGGGACACAGCAAAGCACTGGGGCCACAGACTAGTTAGTACTCCCGCTCTACCAGACATATCTTCCGAGAAAGGGAGCACTGAACTTTCACTTCCGCGTACCATGGTTGGCGGAAGTGTGTGTTAAGTACTCCCTTTGTATATGTGAAGTGAAGTTCTACTTCCTAGACCGAGCCCACAATGAGCAGCCAACCATCGCCAAATATGACTATGCAACTTCCCCGGCATTAACAAATCTACACGTTACCCTTTATCTTGCTTTGACAAAGCCCCTTTCCTCGCGGATTTTTGATTCTCGTATAATGGCGCAGGCAGAAGTTCCACCGCAGTAGTAAATCCACAAAAGCGCTCGCTCGCAAGCGCAGAGACACCGTTTTCCTCGCGTGACGTCCTCGTCAACACAATAGAACTCGAGCGACCATCACGGGCTGACCCTTAAGGCTATCACGAGGCGCCATTGGGGATCACGGCCTACTTAACAGGCCTTGTTAGCTGCTTTCCCAACCATTACCTCCTTCGTCAAGTGCTCGAAGTCTTTAGACCTTGGCCGACAGACAGATCGTAAATGAACCAGTTTGTTGAACTTAAACAACAACACATTGGCTGTTAGATGATGTTTTCTGAGAAGCTTAAGGCCTCTTCACCAAGGTGGTCTTGGACTCGCTCGTCTATCGGGCAGCCGACGCCGACCTCAGCTGTACAGAATGGGACGGACGCATGTTATCCGTGCTGGCAGCGTCTCCCTCTCCGTCTTCTTCGGAGGCTATAAGCTGATCCTTTTAAAACGAAAGGGTTGTATTCCCGGATACACCAAGTTTTCAATGACGTCATATCCGTCACGGAAATGATGCCAGCCGAACGAACACAGGAGAAACGCCAGAAAAGGTTCATTGACGCGGATAGTGCTGCCGTCTAGGAGAGGTGAAGCGAAGTAGTGCATCATGATGCTAAGAAGCGCCGACAGTTGGCGCAAGCTGCGTCGTAGCGACGCCGACGGACGAATGGCGCGAACCCCGACTGATTTGATGCGAAGAGAAACGCCAGCGGGAAGTGGAACGCGTTCACGCGTTCACAGTTCAAGCTACAAATTTTAAATCTCGCATTCCACAAGCTGAGCTCGTCGCAACGCAAACGTCTGCGTACACGCCACGGAGCAGGACCGAACTGGTCGCACCTTTCCTGAAGAGACCCGCTAACAGGACGTTGCTCACCAATCACATGGACAATACAGCCGCCATCCCGCAAATAATGTTCCTTTCGCTGCAGATTTCACTTTCGTGCTTTACCGATCTATGACAGAGGAATCAACCCCATTTTTTCCCCGCTCACCACGCGTGGCCGGGCGAACATAGATCAGTCTTCATATCGGCTCACATGATTCGATCACGGCCGCAGTAATGAATTCATGTCACGCGGAAAAGGTTTCGACACGAGGTGACATCGCGGGCGCAGGCAGACGCGCATATTCACGCAGAATTGCCGTGACGGCGACGGAGACTCAATCTGAGCATGCTCCGCTGAGGCCTTGAACGCGTCTTTGTTGCGCGGAAAAGCTGTCGTCATCGGCTTTGATTCGCTCACCGTTAGCATATTAGGCCCTCCGTCAGCCTTAATACAAAGGTGAAAGACTTTCGGCTACTTTGCTCGTTTTGCTGTCCGTTATTAGGTTCTCCCAACCGAGTATCGGCCTTTTGTTGGACGTACCGTGCACCGCCTATCGATCCGATCTGTGGCAAGACCTCAAGCAGTGCGGCCGCACACGCGATGATTAATATTAAGTAACACCGCCGACCTACTGGGTTAAGAAGTAGCAATAAAGGGTTCACTGTGCCCGCAGCAAAGCCCCTATGGTGTTCGTCTAAATTAGTGACAAATGCCAGAAGTAGAATGGAATTCGTTGCTTTATTCCAGACCGGAGGCCAAAAGGCACTGTCTTAAAAAATGAGGGCAAGGGTAGGGGACAATGGCTCATGTAAGGTTTTTCGGGATGCTTACAGTGTTACTTGTGAATTTCGGGCGGGTTACGCCCACAGGGAACAACCCCACGCGCATTTGGTGAAGACATTCTCGAAACGATGATCGGTCATCCGGAAGCCACCAAGAAATGTTTTTTTTTCTGTCTTAATATATGAGGTTCATACTTGGAGGCGACAAATTTAAGTCCAGTTTTGAACACAGTTGCATTTACAGCGTAACTGCCTCAGATATCCCGGTGTATGGTGTCCCTACCCTAACGCATTCCGCATACCCCCTCCCTTACCGGGGGCGTCATCAGCCTCACGAAGTTACAGTTTGCGAGCAGAAAGGCGGTGCAAAGGAGATACCTAGATATCCTTTTCCCCGTTTACTGCTTTGATGAAGAATGATATTCGTCTCTCTCTTTTCCCACGGTACACCTGCTTATACCAAATGCGAAGGACGGACAGTGACTCCTGTTCTCCTTTCTAAATCCACCAACATACTCGATGTCCAATGGTGTTTTGTGCCACTTCCTAGAGTTCCTATTTCACAGCACGAAATTGTAGCATTATTTTCTTGTAGCCTAAACACTACCCACTCAATTCACAACATTTATTCAGGGCTATTTTTTCACGGTTCTTACCCCCCCTGCCCCCCACCAGCTACCAAAAGCCTGCCAGAATTGTGTGCTTAAAATGAACGCGATGTTACCCGATAATGACGATGCCTGATTTACTTTGCGCGTTACCGGAACCCGCAAAATGTGCCTCCACATGATAACATTGGAGCTATCCGCACATGAAGAAAATCTTGGGATGTTAATTTTTTCTCAAGCTGAACATGAGCAAAATTGGGGGTATTTTCAAACCGGATAAATGGACGTCTACTAGACGCACTGAACAAGTTGCAATTGCTTTAAACAATTCAAGACGGTACGTTTCCGTAGACCCGAGATAACAGGAAATACGCAACGGGGCTTAGAAAAATCGGGAATGCACTTTTCGTGGTTTTACTTAGCAGATACACCAAAAATACTTTCGCGTAGTTTTGAGATAAATAGAAGTAACACGGAGGCGAGATAGACGCCCGCAATCTGACCTGCAGGTATACGCGAAAAGGTTTGCTTATGTCTTACTTTTAAGTTCTAAATAAATGGTTTCTTTGGTGAAGTCAAGTGTGTGTGTGCGTGTGGGCGAGTATGCGATATTCTTATACTGTATGATGATATAGTCGTTTAATGCATTGTGAAGTCAATGGCTTCAAAAATCGACGCTATTCACGTTAAGGTCCAATGACTTCGTAGAATATGGAGACTGAAATTACCCTGAAAGCCGTGCGCGGAATCACAGTGCACCTCGTAGGACCCGTGTTCTCTTGGTGCTGCGCGAACTCCAAATTGAAAATTGAAATGTCGAGAGAGAGAGAGAGAGAGAGAGAGAGAGAGAGAGAGAGAGAGAGAGAGAGAGAGAGAGAGAGAGAGAGAGAGAGAGAGAGAGAAAGCGGTATTGAACACGCGCCTCTTCACACCAAATGTTTTCAACGTACTCACGAAATGAAAGAATTGTGGAGCTCTCTTGCGCTATTTTCTTCCCGTAGGTATATCGACACACGCATATAGGTAATTTCCGGCAAATATGGTCACCACGATGTCTGCATAGAACTCGAAATTTGCCACTTCGTATTCTTGAGGACCCGTTATCTTCCCGAAACCGACGGTGCAGTCTCTCGAGTATGAGCAGAGTTCGAGACCGGGTAGGTGTGATTACCGGTATACATTGAGAGTATTCGCGTATAGCAGCAGCACACGCGTGGAATATCGGTCTTCGGCGGCTCTCCATTTTCCGGTTCGAGGCCCGAGATTATTGGCTTTTGCCCTGGACGTCGGTGGATAAAGAGAGAAAAAAGCAACCAAGCGCCCCCAAAGAAAAGTTGTTCCCAAGTTGGGACAAAGACGGAAGTACGACTAGCGGGGCGGTTCTGATTATCTTCCTCGTGTGCCGAGACGGGGCTCGAATACCGACGAGGTACAGCGTGTTCATCTGCGGCGAGAAAAAAAACGAGTTTGGGTAGCCCCACTGGAGCGTTTCATGCCTGGTAGGCGACTGGCTATTTCGTAAACTGGATATACGCTGATTATCCTTCATCAGAGCTCATACTTCTTTTCGACACTGTTTATTCGTTTAGATAAGAGCCGTACCGAGGGTCTGTGTCTGTTTAAGTGCGAAGTCCTGTGTTAGTTGCTACCTTCCCTAATGGAAGCTAAGGCCGTTTACTCATATTGACTGGAACTTCTATGGGGCCATAATTATCCATACATTTTTTGTCCATTCCTTAAAACTTGTCGTTCTTCAGTTTATGGCAGAGATTTTTCATCCTGAAAATTTTTCCGCACGCATTTGAACGCATGCTTATTTGATAGTTAGCATACATATTTAGATGAAATGACGCGCCATGTGTATTATTGACGAAGGCTTGACTTTTGGCTAGTTGATTGATTGATTGATTGATTGATTGATTGATTGATTGATTGATTGATTGATTGATTGTAGGGTTTAACGCGCCGACGTAACGCAGGCGATGAGGCGCGCCGTAGTGGAGGGCTCCGGATTAATTTTGACCACCTGGGGATCTTTAACGTGCACCGAAATCTCGTACACACGGGCGTTTTTGCTTTTCGCCTCCATCAGAAAAGCGGCCGCCGCGGCCGGGAATCGAACCCGTGACCTCGTGCTCCGCAGCGCAACGCCTTAGCCACTGAGCCACCGAGGCGGGTTTTGGCTAGTTGGGTAATCCTTGCCAGAAAAAAACAGCGCCGAAAAACGGAAGGCAGCATAAAAACAAAAAAAGCACAGTGCTTGTAGTTGTATTCATACTGCGTTCCAGTTTTCTGGGCTGTTTTTTTTCTATCTACCACTGAAGCCATCTGAGAACTGGCACGCACTCATTACTGTGCTTACCAAACGTAACGTAGGTTGGTTGCGCTAAGAACCTTCGACAGTTGAGGCTCTCAGCCGATTCGCAGTGATATTCCTGTGAGTTTACAAGGCTTTTATCTAGACTAGGTGGTGCATCAGTTTAAGTTTTAAAGCAGCGCTTCAAAGGAAACCCCAAACTATATGCAGGAACTACCGGACGTAAGGCTGATGCAAATTTAGATGAAAATTACGCGAGGGAAAAAAACTCGCATCTAAATTATATATCATGATTACTTTCAGTCGGTGCGCTTAACCTAAACAGCATTCGCTCGGCTGCTCTCCCGAATCTAACCCGAGAAAGGCGATGAATGTGTTTGTGAAGCCGTATCAAAGAAACTGCTTTTTTTCTTTCGATCTGGGGGCGAAAACTCGGTGAGAGTTAGTTGACTTACCTCTCCCACCCACGTGCTCACAACCCCGCATTCCCACTGAATACTTCATTACCATAGCAAGCGCCGTCATGGCCACTTTCTCCACACTTCGCGCTTGTTTAGCATACTTCAGAAATTTTCTCCCATATCAGCGCTCAGCGAAGGGAGCGCGAGATTTGAATGTACTCGCTGCCTACACCCACCAATATCGTCGACTAGAGCGAACGCTATAAAGGGAAGGTGCCGGTGGAGAAAGCGCGAAGAAACTCTACTCTGGCTACTCATGTCGTAGCCTCGAAGCACACGACGAAGAGTGGTAGACGAGGCAAGAAGCCGAAGAGGCAGGCAGGGCACACGGCCGCGGGGCGCCTCATATGAGCCCGGCGGACAGCCCCGAAAGCTGAGTGCGCGCACTGCCGTGGCCCCCAGGGATTACCATATTCAATATGCGTGCGGTCACCGCTAACTCGATAGAGGAGCCGAGAGGTGGCGCCAATCCCCGCGTACGTGCCCGAATAAGCGGCGAACACAGCAAACGCAGTGGAGGGGGCAGGAGAACGAACACGAGCGCAAGCCAGCGTCGAAGGGCCGGCGCCGTAAATTACCTGCGTGTTCGGGCGCCATCCTCCGCTTATTACGCGCCAGTGGCACCGGTTTGATTGCGTCTCAATCTTCTGGCGAGTACTTCCGGTGGCTGGTGGAGGTTTCAAGCGGAAGTGATTTGTTCTCTGCGTTCTATCGGTCCTCTGTTTTTTTTTTTTCCTTTTCTTAGCCCCCGCTCCAGCAGTAAACGAGACTCGATTTCGATCTCGCCTCTTACTTTCGTCCTTCCCGAGGTCGGCCTGCCGTTATTGACTCAATTTTGGCGCCGAAGATTTTTGTAACCCCTTACGCCATGCCACGTGCTTAGGTAACTTGCCAAGTGATGTTGTGACAGCGTTTCATCAATCCGGCCAGTGAAAACGCATGCAGGTACGTAAGCATATTGGTTCCAAAAATATTTGAGGTGACAAAAAATATGATTCTTTTCTAGAGGAAGAGGGTGTTGTGTTTTGCTTCCTAAAGGGCAAAGTGCATGGTCAAGAAATGCCTCTGGGGCACCAATGGAATTTTTCTATTCCTTCGCGTAGATAAAAAGCGCTACAGAATCTCTTCCAAAGACAGTTGTTACATGTACCCTACATGGGGCTGATAAGATGTGGTGTGAATGCTTTCTTCCTTCAGTTATATGCTTTTAAACGGTGGCAAAGCTATGCCCACGCGAGCCGAAAGAAGGCTTATTTGTTTCCAGCAGAAAGTACCCGTTTATTTTCACACGCCACTATTTTTTGCGAATTTTTCAGAGTCGAAAAATTCGTAAAATTTAGGAAAACGAGAAAGAATTATTTTAATACATTGAGTTGCAATCCGAAGGAGCGCTGGTATTTCTTGATGCAAATTTCATCCCAGATCACCCACACAATGAAAAGTTAATGTCAAGACCAATGCGCGCAGATAAAATTTTGTTGTAAGCAGTAGTGGCAGCACTGTTGTTCTTACCACGGCTATATATGCTGACCTGTTCGGAGTCAGGAGGAAACCCTTTTAGGGTATCTTTAAGGCGATCCTCACTTTTAATCCAATAACCGTAAGAGCCCTATTAGCCAAATAAACAGCCGTTCCAGTCAAGGTGAAAGTTGTCGGAAGTGCAGAGCAGTGATTCGCCATAATGGGCTGTACCACCGTTATACGCTCACTGCTACCACCCCATGCAATTCAAGTTTCCCGCCTTCGCAGTGCTCGCGCGTCCCCTGCCTGAAACTGAGTCATCGGGAGTTCTCTTCTTTTTGTGCTTGCTTTAATTTTGTATGCTGGAGCTGTTTTGCGTCATTCCGAATGCGCCATTTTTTTTTCTTGCGTGGCTGGAGCCTTTCTGCGGCATGTCGAACGCGGTATTTTCTTCTTGCGCGTGGAGTCTTTCTGCGTCATTTCGAACGCGCCATTGTTTTTTTTTTTTTGCGCGGGCGCTTTTTCGCTTACTCTCGTAAAAACCAACCCAACGAGCGTTCCTAACTAAATGAAGGCGGGCGCTGCCAGTTAGTTACGTATATTTTGCCTTACCTATAGTTTTCTTTGCGCTAAACAATGGGGTATGTAGGACAAGCGCCAGCGGTTTACGAGTTTCGAACGCTTATGAATATATAAACCGCTTGGCTTTGGAAGACCCTGGGGTACGCCGCGAACGACAGCGTTACCACGGGATGCCCTGTTGCTTTACTTGGGTCCAGCGAGTGAGCTACGACGAAAAGGCGAACGCCTAAAGTGCTCTGCACTTAAAATGCGGCGTCCCGCATCGGTGTCACTGAAGTGTGAAATGAAAAAAGCTGACAGCACCTACGGAGTAAAATCAACAAAACAATTCGACCATGTTTAACACTTCTAAACGTTTTTGTCACGAGGGAATGCAACGGCTATGCACACAGTGCTTTGTGCAAGTTTGCCTTTGTTTGAGATTTCTCAGCAAGACATCTAGCTGTACTTACGGGATGACTGCATTGATCCTTTCGTTTGCTCTGAAGGGGACTACGTGCAGGTGAAACAGCTGTTTCTTCCTCGCTTAGTCAAGTGGTATCGCAGCGGCGAGACTCCTTTTAAATGCGGAGCATTTCTTAGTCGCGCGATGTCCCGCTTCGGCGTCGGCGCCTTCCACACGCTCACTGCGCATGCGCGTCGCGTCGAGGCGCAGGTGCGCGTCTCTCCCCCGTACCCTCCTCGCTCTCAACAACAGGTGTGGTGGTGCGGGAGGAGTGCGTGTACCGCGTGCGCTCCGTCGCTCTCAACAACAGCTGCGGCAGTGCGGGGGGAGCACGTCTGTGCGCGCATGCGTCGTAGCTACCCGTGCGCTGCATGGCGCTCAACAGTAACGGCGGCAGGGCGTGTACACGTGATAACGGCGTGGTCGGTGCGTGGAAAGTTCGCGCGCTTGTGTACGGAAGTGTGCACATGCGCGTCTCTCCCCCGTACTCCTCTCCCTCGAACGCGGGCGGTGTGTATATAAGCGGCGGAGCGCGCGTTCGGAATTCAGTCAAGGGCGTCTTTGCTTGGCTTTCGCTTGACTTGACGCTTTGCTTGACTCGAGTAGATGCGATGGAAGCAACGTCTTCACCAGTTACGCAATCGCACGACCGCTCCTCAAAGACCCCTTGGCAGTGCACTTTAGCGACCACAAAGCAGTCATCCTCTCCGTCCAATACAACGACGGCACCAAGCAATAAAGACAGACTTTAACTTTACACTCCTTGCCTTCGCTTCTCCTTCATTCGATAAATAAGAATAATAAAGACGAAATAACAATTAAGCATTCCCAAACCATACCCAATTACACAACATTCACGCGATACCCCCACCACTCTGCGACGCATTTACTCGAGTTCCCCCCGTGGGAAGATGCGGGCGGGTTTTTTTTAAGAGGACATTGAAACGTGTATTAGAAACATGTACATGTATTAGTATAACTGAAGTGGCAAAGCCCGCTTAGGGTAATAGCAAATATGTAGAGCTCCCAAGGGCAAAGAAGGTGAAGATCCACCTGTATGGGTGCGAGCCAATAATCTGAAGCAGGGGAAGGAGATCAAAGTAAGAGAAGAAAACGACGCACAGGAACAATGACTCTGGCTAACGTAGTGACAGGATAGAATCGCACCACTGGACGCCTACAAGAGATTCCAACATGCTCATTAATAGTCATTATAAAAGTAAAGAGCATGTTCCCGTTAGAAGCGCATATGTAGGGATAAGCGGGGTGAGTGGCAAAGCGTTTAATTCATAGTAACAGACAGTAGAAAACGACACAAAGCGAAAAGGATCATAAGGATGATAATAGGAGGACACAATCTGTCGTATGTTCCCGTACCCAATCCCCGGCCGAAGGCAAGTTCTGTTCACCAACATGGCCTCTTCTTCATATCAAGAAATAAAGCTTCACTGGAAAAACATCAGAGAAACTCTTCGTACACTTCCTGTTCCAGAAAAATCTCTAACCACCAAGCAACTACGCATTTTTCGATGCATGCAGTTACATACCCTCCTTACACCTGCTCGTTCCTTTCTCCGCCGTCTCCGACACTTCCCAGCATGTCCCAATTGTCCCGAACCATACGCTAATCTAGAACACTGCATTTTCTTCTGCCCCATTGCAATTTAATTCCCACATTTTCCTCACCCTCCTCCTTCAATGTGGCGGACTTGGTTCGCCTCAGACCAGCTCACGGGCCAGTTAGCGTTGGTAAACCCGGCCCGGGACATCCTGGACGCCTAATGTTGCGTTTGAATAAAGCTTTTTCCTCCTCCTTCCCGCGAAATTCCCCCTCCCCCTCTTCCATTCTACTTCCCACCCCCGAGAGGTGGAGGAACCTGGTGACCAGTAGAGATATGCACTTCCTGATACTTTTGGCCTCACTGACAGCGAAGGCTGCCCGTACATCACATGAATTCCTGACGTAGGGAACCGCTCCCACTTCACCGGCTCAATGAAACGTTTTTACAACAAATACTACCACCTCTGGAGAATGAAATCGGTAATTTGAGCAGGATAATCACAAAATTAGCAAAGCGCGTGTACCTAGCTAACAACGCACATGTGTTGCTAAAACGGACAAAGGACTCTTCTTTCTCTTACTGTCTCTCACTCGCTTTACCAGCATGTTAAGGGGATCCGAGTTTTAGCCTTGAACATTGAATGCTAGTTTTATCTCGTTGTCTTAAGTATACGTGTGAGACTTGATCTCCTGTTGCTGCATAATTTTGCTCCTCTGCATTTCCGTACAAGAGGAAAACGTAAGTGGGGTGAAAGTTTCGTTCAGATAGCAACGAATCGTTTAAGGTTTGAAATGTTGTCCGAAAAGTGTCGGTGCGAGTACGCACAAAAATTTGAATATCGGTTCTGCTCTGCTAAATGTACTTCCTGCCTAACAAGAATGGCGGCGCTCACAGTCGCCCACATAGATTTTATTATCCTGCAACGCATGTCACCTCCGACCACTTCGTGCTTGGAGTAAATTAGGGCCAGCCAATGTCCAAAGAAAGGCAGCAGGGAAGGCAGTCTCGCGAGTCAGTCGCACACAACTGTACAGCAAATTACGGTTGCGATGTCTGGATGACGAAAAATAGAAGAGGATCCGTGACTTGGGAGAGATAATTAAACACGCCTACGCGGAAAAGAAGGATGTCAGAACAATAAAAGCTGAAAATTCAAAAAATAAACAAAATAATCAGATCAGCGTGGCGGCTTCTTACTCTGTCTCATACAAAAAAGAGCGGTTCAGGATTAGTTCAGATCTGGACAGGATTAGTCTTGGTTGAACATTGGACTTCCAATAAAACAAATTTTCGGGTATGTAAATGAATGAATAGGATTTGCGTTTTGAACCTGGGAGAAAAGTATAAACAGGCAAGGAAAATAAGAATAGGAGGGAAGGACACAGGCTAGGCACTGACACGTGCTACATAAAGAGCAGAGCAAAGAAAGATGTACTGCAGCCCAGGGTTAACCCCAGAAGAGGATCCGGAAACGGAGGCGCGTATTTAATTCCCGGAAAAGAGCCTGCATGCTCGTCCAGCTTGGTATTTTGCACTCGAGAATATATTCCCAGGTCACCGACGTTGCCGTAACGTCAGGATATGTCGTCCTTACCTACGTACTTTATTTATTTTGTTTGTCTCGCCGGGAAGTTCGAGTACAAAGGAGCACACGATACGTGCGGCGGAATGAGCATCTAACTTTGTAACGTGTTTTACTTTGTTCCGCGGGAACTGCACAGGCGGAAAAGCAAGATCCGGATGCACGGAGGCTCGTTCCTTATGCACCGAGTGTACGCAGACGACGTTACGTTCAAGCTTGTGCAATCGGCCTCCGAAGTGCTGGGTGGGTACTTTCCTCCCTCAAAGTGAGTGTGCGTCCCGGTTTCTTTGAACTCGATTGATCGCTCATTTCCTGGCACAAAATGCTAGTTGGGCGGTCTTACGGTTGTTCTTGCGTTATCTTCGTTAAATTCAACAATAGCGTCTATTTAAATACACACTTATGGGAATGCGTTGAGGTTCGTTCCACAGACGTAATAATAAAAGTATAAAATAATATATTATAATAATAAAATTTGTAAGCGAATTTCTCTGTCTTTTTTTTTTCTTTATTTCTGTTACAAAAAAAAATTCGGCCAACTTCGCAATTGAGATTCGAATACTGAGAAAACAGCAGAGCTGGAGGTTTTAATTAGTTTGAACTTGGCTTTTTTTCTGTAGCTTTAACTTTGCGCCTGCTTACCCAAACATTTTCGCTGCGACGCGCACTCCCCACACTTGCGCGCCGGCTCCTTACCTCCTCAGCACTTCCCCTCGCGCTTCTTGGCCTAGCATTTTCCCCCTCTCCAGTTTGCCGCGCTGAGTTTTCAGTGGCGCCTGGCACGCCTGGAACTCAAGATTAAACAGTTCTGCTGTTAAAAGCAACCGAAACCTGAACGTTGAACGCCTGCCAAAATACTCTGCTCCCGACAACCACCCGCCTGCAGGGACAACCATCGTACACACGACGAACAGTCACCTAAATGTAGTTGCAGATATAGGATGTCACAGTAAGAGGCGTCAAATTAGGTACGCAAATCCAAATTTGCACGAAACCAAGTTTTTAACGATTCAAAATACGATGCTCGGAATATAAAATAGGATGTAAGGTAATTTTGAAATTTCTTTGTTTTTCGCAAATTCATTACGATTTTGGTACTCCTAAGGGCGTTTTATGCAGTAAAACATTTTGACCAATACTTCATCTGTAAAGTGCACGGAGTGTACGCCAATCCCACGATACAGCATAATATTCGACCAAAAAAAAAAAAAAATGCGCCCGCGCTGATGCATGATGCAACTCAAACATGCCGTTTTCTAGCGTGTAATGCCACCCGGCAGGTCAGAAGTTTCAGCAAGATAGTTCTGCTGCATGTTATTCGACAACCCTGATCGTCAATCAAGGGGCATTAAGGCAAAGCCGACCCACGGAAACTTATTATGGCGCAGCCACCAGCGCTACCTTATGTGAAAACTTCAAAGTGATAGCGAACCAAAAACATTCAAAAGGATTCATTAGATTATCAGGAGAGGATTATTTCTGCACGAAGATGACGCTCACGCGATTTACTTTTGCTAGGCTGCAGGTGCGCGTGCTAATTTAAATCACAGAAAACTTCTAAATACAAAAAAATAAACAATTAGGTAGGCACGCAGAATGACCCTCCGCTGAATGACGGGCATGAATCAGAGAGGTTAGCATTCAGTTAGCACACCCCTTTTATGCGATAGTTTGGATAGCGCAACTTACCTTCATAGGCGTGTTAAGCGGAATAGTTCTCTTTTTTATTCTCAATTTCACCCAACAAAGTATCCCCACCCCTTTGCGCAGCACTTCAGAACGTAGGCGTATACTTGAGTCTACGCTAAGATGAACATAGGGGCAGTTCACAAACTGAATTTCTTTTGGGGCGAGGCGTAAGTCCGACAGATAGTAACATACAATATTATTGAACGAGTTTCCTTTCCAATTCCAGATGACAGTAGCCTTATCTTAGTTGCAAAACAGGAGAGACGATGTTGGGGATAAAAAGAGCTCTTCTTCAGAAATGGGTTTCTGCGATCGAAGGCATAATACCGAGCCTATTTCGCTACAACGGGCGTATTCCGCCTATCGCTGTCCCGTTCACTGCGACGGCGCGTGATTACATTCCAGAAGTCGCAATCTCGCGGCAAAGCCCCGTGTAAGGGTAGCCGGGAGGGTGAAAGAGAGGGCGACGTCATTCCAACCTTGCTATGCGATGCCCCACGTGTCGCCATTCTCGTGCACGCTGAAAGGAACGTCTTTCGACACGCGGATCAGCTTGCAAGGATGATAACCGAAGCTTCGTCGCGTTGGCGAGGCAGGGTCAGAATCAGCTGCAGGGTTTCGCGTGTATTTTATGATAATGAGGTAGCATGCTTAGGTGGGACGAGGTGGTACCTCGGCTGCTTAGGAAGTTTGTCGCGTTTACCTTTGCTTCGTTTAGAAGGTTATTATGTTGTGAACAGCAAATAGCCTGTGCGGGTGTTCTGAGTCAGCGTTTGCGACTTTCTCTCTTCCACTGTCGTTGCTCTTGTTACGCTGTGTTCTTCTACGAAATCGCTGCAACTGATCGGATTAGGCGATGTTCAGACTACCGACGCAATAGCCGTATCGTGATCTATGGACGTGAAAAAATGGCGTGTCACGCAGTTTGGTTGGCTGAGACGTGAAATGACGTCATTCTTTAAAGTTATTACGACAGTTGCGGCAACAGTTTGAACCCGGCCTTATTCCTTCTCTCGTTCAAGTGTTTCAGTTTTTGCGTCACGTAAAACTCATCTCACAATTTGAATGAGGTTTTAAACGCAGCTAGGGGCGCTGTGATTAAGAGCTACAAGATGTGCTATTCATCTTATCGCACCGTCAAGACCATGGCAGCTGCCCCAAAATTTACACGACGCAGGAATCTAGCGGCGACGGAAAGGTGTCGAATTTTTAAGAGCTCGCCGTTTATTATTATGTTGCTGCAATACCTTAAATAAAAACGAAATCTTAAAAATATACCCGCCGCGATGGCTCAGTGGCTAAGGCGTTGTGCTGCTGAGCACGAGGAGGCGGGTTCGATTCCCGGCCACGGCGGACGATTGTTTTATGGAGGCGAAAAGCAAAAACACCCGTGTGTACGAGATTTCGGCGCACGTTAAATATCCCCAGGTGGTCAAAATTAATCCGAAGCGCTCCCCTACGGCGCTCCTCATCGCCTGCGTTGTGTCGGCGCGCGCCTACAGTCACTCAATCTTAAAAATACGGTAAACTTCAATTTGTCATTAAGGCTTACAGTGTAAAATTTTATCGTGTTCGGGAATAAAGATTTTTTTGTACAACGCGGATTTTGGGGTGTATGAAAACTGCAAACAACGATAGTTTGCCGCTCTCGCGCATACTTCTGAAGGGAATAGCGATTGTACGACAATGTCCGTGTGGTCAAAGAGATTATTTCTTCTTTGTTAGGGATTGAAAGTACTGGCTCTGGTTAGGAAAAGGCTAAAATTGACATACGCTCTATACCGCAGGGCAGTTGACAAGGTCACTAAGCTTTGTGGATGAATATAAAACAAAACTTAAAATCCCCTAATCATCGCTCTCCACATTATCGCGTACCCCCTGAGGGCTGTCACGCCTTCAAGCGGCAAAAAAATGAGCCGTAACAAAAACGCGCTAAGCAAAGCCAAAAAGTGGTCAAAGTCAAGGTCTGTTCACCAAAAGTAGTTCTCACCCTTAAGCCATTCATTCGCCATTGTGAAAAAGGGCGGAGAACGACGGCGCGTCAGCGATATAAAAAGCGAGAACTTCAGACTTGGAATGACGGGCTTCTCTGAACGGGCGCTTTACTCGGATCTTCGACGTGCCGGGCCAAGTGTTGTCGAGCCAAGGGCCGCCTGTAGACCTCGCAAGAGGGCTGAGGCCGCCCCACGTCTCGGGCCCGGCTCAAATTAATGGTGGCTCTGGAGATGAATCGAAATGACAAACGACGAAACGGGAGAGCAGAATGAACGCCCCGACGTTTTACTGCCTCTTTAGAGCGGCGGCTTTATCCGGGTATTCTTATTCCACTCACGGAATGGTTTGGGTGGTGTGATGTACTGACAGCGACGAAGCTGGCTATGGCAAAGGGTGGCGGCCTTGCCCAAGACCCTGGGATAAAAATTTCTGACTTTAGGAAGGCTGTTTCTCTCCTTCGTTTATGGACTTCATTAAAGCGAACGTTATTATTTTTCTTGGGCATGTGCGTGGTGTAACCGCGAGGGCCATAGATATCGTTAACATTCTAAGTGAACAAGTGACTATGTTTAACAAATGTTGTTCTAGTCAGTAGCCAGCCATTTTTTGCCTATCTGTGAAATTAAGTATTTTTTGTTTGACCCCGAGTAAGGCTGCAGGGCTTGTGAAGCTGCTCCGCGCCACTTTTGAGCCTTGGTTAAAAAAAAAAAAACTGAATCTGACTTATAGATGTGTGTATACCCACCAGAAATGTATCACAAAACTTTCGAGTTCCGTTTTTCTTACGCTTGCTTCAAAATAAATGTCGCAGCTGGTTACGTTGCCACGTGAAAGAAATGCAACGGCAAAAGCCGATGACGCCCCACGTCATGTGATATTGCTCACCACGATTATCATGCGCCAACCTCAAAATTTCAATGAACCCGCCGTGAGTTATTTCTTGTTATCACTGTGACGCTCTCTCGTGGCCTCCGAAACAGCCATACTGAAGGCATCGCGTTCTTCTTTTATACTGTTATCCAAACGACAAAGTTTCGCTGCGCGAGCACCTTTCGTGCTAACGACGAGTTGATTGGGTGTTACGGCATCCAAATATGCCGGCCCTATTCATATTTCAAGCACGGGAATGCCTACATGACCGCGTGGCATGGCTTCGCTTCAACGCGAATGGGGGCTTCTCTGAGCACACTATACGTCCTGTGCGCTGTAATTCGCACTGCAGAGCTCCACGTAGCACCTCTTCCGTAATGCCTGTTGTATTTAGAGGTACCGGCATCCGATGAGCGCGCATGCCGTGATTGGACCCGCCGAGCGCGCAAACCTCCTTGCTCGCCCTATTCATCTCTCAGTTGTTCGAAGTACATTGCTTCAAAAAAAAAAAAAAAACGAATCAAAAGGGAAGAAAGAGATGCAAACACGATGTAGCAGTGAACAGCTTGCTAATGTGCACCACCAGGCCTTCACATCCAGACCACGTAAGCAGAATCAGGTGCGCCGAGGAATTTTTAAGGCTTTTGGCAAAGCTGCGGTACATGAAGTTTTAAATCACTACCCGTGGTCAGTGTTGATAAACCACGAACGTGCATGGTAAAAGGGCCGGTTGCACTCACTTTTCGTAGCTTTTAATTTACCTGCTTTTAATGTAGCTAAGTGCAAACATTTCCTTCCTGTTGCGTGCGACTCAGATTATAAATAATGGTTTGAACCTTTCGTTAATACTATCCAACCTCATTGCGACGCGGGTAGGTAAGATTCTCGTTTTTCATAAACAGCCGGGTCTTGCTTGCGTCAAGGTCATACCGTAGGAGGCCTATCAAATAACTGGTGAGTTTGGGCGGCTACAAAAAATAGACGACGACACCACGAAACCACGTGTCTAGTGAATATTTTTATGGGTAAGGACTATTTTAATATGAATATTTCGCTGGGTGAGGAAGGTGTTCACGACTGTGATCTTAAATTTCTTCTTCCTGTTCCGTCTGTACGGCTATTTTTTGTTGTTGTTGATGTTGTTGTTGTCGTTGTTGTTGGTTCACGAAAGCACAGAACGATCCCTGAACGCGTCCGCATCGGCATCCACTCGGGCCCCGCCATGGCCGGCGTGGTGGGCACCTAAATGCCTCGCTACTGCCTCTTCGGCCACACGATCACCCTGGCGAACAAGGTGGAGAGCCACGGCGCGCCCAAACACGTCCCCATAAGGGAAGAGACCAAGCGGTGCGTGTCTCTCTGGGTGTGTCTGTCTTTATGAAGGCCTACTCCGAGGTACATTTGCACTGAAAATAATGTACGGGAAGGGTAAGGAAAACAAAAAGAACTAGAAAGTATCACAGGGAGCAATAAAAATAGCAGAGCTTGTAGTCGGGTAAGTTGGAGCCCGCTTTAATAAAACAGCGAAATGACGGGACAAATCTACAGGCGCTATTAGCGTAAGCGGTGCTCTAAAAATGATAGTACTTGCAATTCAGAGTATGTAGGCAAGTGAAAAAAGCCATGTAGAGGATAATATTTCCACAACATCCAGCGACATTATATTGAATACATTGGAGGGCCAGCATAAGTGTAAGGTACAGTCTTACCAGAGAATAGTTAATAGTAAATTTTGCTCTCGAAATGTGCTGAACGCAATTTTTTCCCGAGGGTAGTTTTCAAGCATTTAGGAAGTTTCATAAGTCAGTTTCCCCTTAGTTGAATACACTAAAATGCTCAGTTACTTAGGTATGTCATTTGAGTGAGTGAGTGAGTGAGTGAGTGAGTGAGTGAGTGAGTGAGTGAGTGAGTGAGTGAGTGAGTGAGTGAGTGAGTGAGTGAGTCAAGTAAGTTGGTTGGTTGGTTAGTTAGTTGGGTTTAGTGTTTCGTGTTTCAAAACTCTGAAACTCTGCGCGGTTTTATCCATAAATGAGCATAAGGCCTACCTCTGCGTGAAATGGTAATAAGAAACATGCATTTCCAATCTCTCCCGTCGCAGCCACCTCGTGAAGGACGGTTACATGTTTGTGCCTTCGAAGCCCTGCGCCGAGCTGCCGGTGCGCTGTTAGTGTTTCCCGCCCCAACAATGTCGTGGCCCCGAACCAGCTACCAAACCTGGAGTGTTAAAAGAAAAACAGAAACGCTTTCTTTAATATAGTTTTTTTATGACCTTCCAGTGTGAAAAAAAGCGCTTAAGAAGGTTACGTATGCTTGATAGACCGGTCAAAGTCTAGAATGGAGAGACAAGCTGAAAGCTATAATGGAAGGAATAAGTAGAAATTCAGAAAATTGCCTACTAGTACATATCATTCTTATGCCGCTTGTCTTGAGAGTCAGTTCTTTAAAGCCATTTTTTTAATACCGACCGACAAATCACCGCAATTTACGCTAGTATAACGATTACAGCTGGAACTTCCGCGAAATTTGTTCTATTGTGGAAATACAAGGCGTTGCACAGTTTTCCATTTTCCGTGTTAATTTTTTTTTATTTTTGAGTTTTTTTTTCGATTTCCTTGGACCAATTGTCCCCATTTACGCTTATATGACGATTACAGGTAGAACTTCTGGAAATCTGCATTATTGCGGAAATGCAACAAGTTACACGGTTCGTCATTTTCCGCAATTTTTGTATTGGTTTCATTTTTTTTTAGTTTTTCACAATTTTGTTTGAACACTTAATTTTATTTACGCTACTATAATGATGATTACAGTAAGAACTTCGGGAAAATCTGCATTACTGTTGAAATGCAGGGTGTGATACAACTCGCCATTTTCCGTAATTTATTTATATTTTTCTTATTCTCTATTTTTCATAATTAAGTTCGACAAATTATCTACATTAACGACATTATAACTATTACAGGTGAAACTTCGGTGACGTATGCATTATTGTGGAAATGCAGGCTGTTATACGGTTCGCCATTTTCCGTGTTTTTTCTATATTTTTCTTATTTTTCTAGTTTTTCAAAATTCCGTGAAACAATTATCTCCATTTACGCTATGGTGAAAATTACTGGTTCAACTTTCGCGAAATCCGCATTATTGTACAAATGCAGGGCGTCACACGGTTCGCCACTTTCCCTTAATTTTTTTATTTTTCCGAAATTTCGCGCGACCAATTATCCCCATTTACGCTATTATAGCGATTAGATTTGTAACTTTCGGGAAATCTGCATTCTTGTGGAAATGCAGGGCGCTACACGGTTCCCCATTTTCCGTATTTTTTCATATTTGTCTTATTACTTATAGTATCAAAATTTCATTCGACCAGTTGTTTCCATTTAAGCTATTATAACGATTACAGGCGGAACTTCCGCGATATCAGCATTTTGTGGAAATGCAGGGCCTTACATGCTCCTGGCTGTGGGGTAATGGGCAAAAAAATGCTACGCATTAAAAATGAAAAGCGAATTTTAAACCCTACTAAGAAACACAAAAGCGCTGGTCCTGTTTCTTCTCGTGTCAGCGTGCATCAGTCGCACTTCATTTTTTATCTCGGCGCGATGGTTCAAAATAATGGTCCCAACGCACCTAGTTCCGGGAGCTCCACTGTCTGCTACCCCTGAGCATGACATGAACGCACATCCTCAATAAATAGCCCAAAAAAAGGACGGGGAACAGAGGCGCCGCGGTAGGTGGGTTGGTGCAGGATTGGGCGCGTTACCTGAAGGCTGCGCGCTCGGCGCCTACCCGGGGCGCACGGCTTTCCGTACTTTTATTTGTGCCTGACATTCCCTATCCCTATTTCCACACCAAAAAGTTATACGAATTTCTTTTCTGCTGCCCCCCTTGGTACTCGTGATCTTTCACCAACGTTTGTACGTTCACTCGCGCAAACATGTGTCCTTGTATGTACGCAACATTTAGTTTCACTTAGTACGGCGTGGCCGCGCTTTCCACGTTTTCGGAATGAGTGAATTCTAGTAATGATTATTACGACGCTTTTTACTGTTGTATCAAGCTTTAGAGCAAAAAAAAAAAAAAACGACATCATCACTTAAGAAGATCAACATTTCATTTGCATTCTTCTTACCCCGTAAGGGCTCTACTCATCGTTATTTTCGCATTTCTAAAGGGTGATTATAATCAGTACCCACTTCCTATCACCTGACCAGTCAGTCGACAGAGATGTACGAGAACTGACGAAACAAATGGTTTGCACCCGTCACGGTAACCAGCCCGTTGATTCCCACTCGTCCATGGGAGGTGAGGTTACGCTGCCGTAGACGTCCGTGGTGTTCGGCATTGCGATGATGGCTGCTGTGGATGTCCTGGCTCTAGTGCGCTTCCGGCGGCGTCTGGAAGCGGGTGAGGTCGGCTTCCGAGACATCGCACTGCCGGTAGTGGAGGTGAGTGCGTGGCGCGAGTGACCAGGTTCTTCGGCGTTGGGCAGCAGCGACGTCTCGGTCAGCACTCGGGGGGCCGTGTTGACTTCGCCGAAGTGGAACGGACGCTCGGTGGTCTTGGTCAGGAAGTATAGCAGCAGGAAAACGAACACGACTACCGCGGCGACGTAGAGGTACACGAAGGGCGCCCACGACCACCTGCTGTCCGCGGGCCCACGGTCGGCCTCTTCTTGCAGCGAGAGCGAGTAGAGCGTGGCCGGGTCGATGCCAACGTGCAGCTCCGCGTCCCGTTCTTGCCGCTCGCGGGCCTCCGCGGTGAGCGCCTCGCGGGGGGCCGTCCAGCGGGAGGCCGCGGTCCGAGATATAAGGCGACGCGCTGCGCTGGCCTCCTTCATCTTCGTCACCCTCTTCTTCCGCGTGGTAAATGACTGCGAAAAAATCAACTACCCGTATGGCGAAACGACACCGAAGGGGGAACACTAAGCTTCTCTAAACCGAGTCCAACACCAAACGAACCAACCCAGAATCGAGTGAACATTATTTAGTTATAATTATTAGTATGGTGGTAACGCGGTTATAGCCTTATATGGATGGTGTGATGTGGGTCCGCTCGCTAATGACACGGGAATTCTATGGCTTTTTGTGGCGTGCAACCATCATCGTCGTTAGACGGAGGGGTGCATTTTCCGTCTAATTTTGCACGTCCATGCACCCCTCCCCAAATCCAAGCTTCTTCAACCGTGATGGAATGGCGGATTTGGATAGGCGTTGGCTTGGCAACGCGAGGGGCCCAGGCTGGATTCCGACAACTGGAGGCATTTTAGTTTTGCATTACTTCACTCACAACCATCATCATCGTCAGAGAAAGTTGGCTTTTCTGCAGTTGGTGGAATAAGACGATATCAGTCAGGGGCTGCAAGCTTCACTTTAAAAAAATCTGTGGTTATTGTTACTGCTGTTTCTTCATGCATGACAGATTCGTAATTAGGGGATCACTCAATCATCACTGATCGGGGAAGTAAAAGTTCTCATCTAATCATGGGACACTGTAGAAAGGTAATTTCCAGGAGGTCTAAATTATGACGCTAAATTAACACATTCGCACATAAATGGACACCTGGAACGAAAATACTATATCGCAACGCACGAAATATTTTTTACTGCCTTAAAGGAGTATGTTATGTAGCTGCCTGAACTCTTTCATTGCGCTCAGTGGGATAAGTTATCCTAGCGTCAGCAGCTTCTCCCCTTAGTGAGCATAAAATCAACACTTCAAGTTGCCGGAACATCGTAATGTGTTCTCTCTTGTTTAAACATCTGTGATTTTTCCTGGCAGCTTCTCAGAACGTAATGGCTGTATAACTTTCCATAGACATACGGTTTCGTGGTTGAAGCGGGGGAAAATGGCGAGGAATTTTGCGAGATTACCGCCAAAGAATGACAGCCGGAAAGGACATGCACGCGAAGGCGCATTCGGCTTGTACCTTCCGCTTCTAGGGCTAAGAAGCGATAAAAGGCAGAGGTGCACGTTTAAGGAAATATTTGCTATCCCATAAAAAAATCAAGTTCTGAGAAAAGGGCGAAAGAAAAATATGGGAACACGAGAACTGGGTAATTGAGATACTTTCGTTTCCTCTTGTCCTCATTCGTTATATTTTCCCTGCAAATTTGCGTCAGCGTCTTCTTTTGCTCTTTTTTTTTTTGCTTTGAAGACATTTAACCCCACTCACCTACCGTTTTCCTCGCAGTTCAATTTGCGAATAACTTAAGGTCATTCCCTTATCAACGCAGGTATTTTCACTTTTCATGATCAAGCAACGGCGAAAAAAATTATATCGAAGCAAGAGCAGCACATTACGATTACCCAGAGACTCACTAAACATTTTCACCGCACAGTAAATGGTGAGACGGGTTGGCCTCCATAAAACGGTGGGAATATTAAATTGGTCATTTAGCAGGCACTTTACTGGCGGTACGCCTAATATCCTCAATAAGTTTCGCCATGACCGTTCCAGTTCCGGAGAAATAAGAACCTCGGAAAGATGGAAAGGGGAGGGAGCGGGGGCATTTTTTTTTTTTTTGCGAGGAGCCGTTAGTGGGGGTCGCCGTGTTAAAAGAGGCAATCAACGCTCGGCCGAACGATCAGCGTTTGCAGATGGAGCTCGGGCGCACATATTATTAACGGCGAGCTCTCCTTCAGCAGTGGCCGGATTGGAGCACGGCTGGTTTCGGGTTCGTCTCGGTTTCTAACGCGTTTGCCGCCGGTAGGGATATTCGCTCAACTATCGAGTTAATCGACGGCACACGCATAACGAAGGATCTGATTCCCACTGGGGCTGTCGCCGCCACGTTTCTGTCTCGGGGTCGCTGCGATATTCGCACGCTGCGCAACTCGACCGAGTGATTGCTCAACCACCTTAGCCTAACCTTCGTCTTGGGAAGTTTCCATTTTGTGTGGGCTGCATGGAAGGTTTGCTCTAAGATAAAGGATGAACTTTACCGGAACGGAGTTTTTGCGTTAGTTCGAGTGTATATTGCCTTACACACGCACACACACATTCACACGTACATACAGTTTGTAAGAGAGGCCTGTTTTTTTTTTTCGTTGCTGTTTCCAGCTGAAGAAAGGCACACAATAACTGAAGAATAAATATTCCCTCTCTTGCTCTTGCCAGCAGGCAAGAAAGGTTTCGTACAAAGCTCGACAATCGTACTTGCATTGCAACCATGATTAATGACCGACTTTCACCTCTTACGTAACACGCCGCTTTCCAGAACAGTTCCCGTAAATAACAGCGCCTCGCCTTGCAATAAATGCCACGAAAATGAAGCAACCGGCACCAAGTGTTTGTGGCAGCCGCTGTGGGAGCAATGAACCGACCCTTCGATCCCAAGTACTGGCAAAAGTGTTTTTTTTTTCTTACTGGCTGAGCGGCCGATCTGGTTTGTGCTTCTTTACCAATAACATATTTTCCCCGGCAGACATTGTACAACAAGCACCTGATCGCTGCAATATAATAGCTTCCATGAACAACAAAAATTTGTTACGTCATGAAAGTGTTTCACGACAGGGCCAACGTGTCACCCTACAGCGCTTCGCGCTCTTTATTTATTTTTTTTCTTGCAGCGGCCGTCGGGGTCATAGCCCTCGCTTGAAGTATCGAAAATCAATTTGGACGCTCACGGCAGAAAGTTCACGCGAGAATTTCACGCTCCTTTTCTCAAAAACTTACCGTATGTTGCTTCTCTTTTCAATCTAGAGAACACAATCGATTAGTAAAACGCCCCCCACAGCTTTCGCATTTCAAAACCACGCGAGCGAACACGTTTTTTGTTCGTTTTCTTTTTCGTCTTCACAGTAGGCGTGACTGACATGCGCGCACGACAATACATATACATAGTATGCGCTTGGTTAATCTGCTTACATTTTGCACATTTTCCGCTTTTATATTCCTCCGTTCCTTCTGCCATCGATGAGCGGTTATTCACCTCTTGCCAGCTTTTTTCCTGTTCGAAATTTGTCGATTGATGCAATGAAAGGAAAAACGTGTTATGGTATGGGTCTGGGAGGTTTTAACTGCACTCGCTTAAACGGTTCGCCGCTTCTTGTTTTGGACAAATTGCTCCAGCTGTCGTGGGCAGCGAACCCTAAAAAAATGTGAGGAAACAGAAAAGAAAGGCCAGAATTTCGACCACTTTGTCTTTTCGGGGAAATCACATTTAGGGGGATGCACCGAGGTTCACGGGACTGCGCTTGCAACGGGAAAGAACACATTCCTTGCTATGCGAATAAATGACGCCACGGGACCTTCGAAGGCACATAACATACTACGCCTCGAAAGTTAGCCAACTAAATGCGACAAGTTTCCCAATAGATGTGACAACAAATTTATTGAAATATAATTTTTTACACAAAAGCAATTGTTGGTACGATGTTCGGAATTTTTAGAGTCGCCCAAGAGAATACGCTTTGCGGCAAAAGCAAATTCCTTTCTACAACCTGTAGTTCTCAGTCTTGGAGAAACGTATGGTGCATTAGAATACTAAAACTACCCTATGATTGCGCCTAGGTGTATTTATTGGCCATAATTACTTTACAGTGAAGTTTCCGAATTCCCGTATATTTTCGATACATGGCCTACTACGAGGGGTATGTTTACAGACCACGGCTGCAAATCGTATTTTACAGAAGCTTTCCCGAAACAAATTATGCAACGTTGGACTGTTGGCAGCATAAACCTGAGAGTTTTGACTGGGCTGGTGTTAGGTATATAATTAATTCTCAGGCGCAGATTTAAGAAAAAAAAACATATTGTAGAAATTCCCAAGTCGCGATCGGTAGGCAGCACAGAAGCATTGTTTTCTGGGGAGGGTCTGCCCACCTACGCCTTTTCGCGTGGTGGCCTTGGAGGCCCTATAGGTGTTTTATTAACACAAGTCTGATGCAACGCTCGACACACAGCCATAATCCCCGCTCTTTCCACGATCAAAATAAGGTTCAGCTTTCCGGCGCATGACGGTCCTTTCAATAGTGATTGCTCTGTAGTTATTTTGCGGAATGTAAAATATTTTCGCGAAGCTAATATTGTGGGCGAAAGCTTGCTTTGTGCGCAGTTTCAAGACTAGCACGCGTAACCATGCTCCAGAACCATGGAAACTGTCCCATAGGAATGCATGGGGAGAAAGTTTTGACACCGAATTACACACAAAATATTCAGAATCCTGGCAATTTCTTAGAGAGTTTTCATCTACAGGTTAACGTCTTGCTTAATGCCAAACATCACTTTCCTGTAGTGGTTTTGCTAGGTTCCTGAGAGGTCAGAGTGTTGAGCGAGAAAGATGGGGATGTGTAAACATTCGGACTGACGGTTCGTGAAGGTTCTGAAGGTTCATGAGGGAATGCAAGGCCTATAAATGATACAGTCATACATTTGCCGTAGGTGATCGCTGCTTTTGTTTGGTGAAGCTAGTCTGTCTGACATGATTAGTATGCATTTATTTTCCCGAGCTGCAACTAGGTCGTGAGAAACTTGGTCTAAGAGAATCATAAACGCGGCAACGACGGTAGCTACGTAAAACTGTCCAAACGAATATAAATATTGTTACGGTAAAAGGGAGGTTTATTTCCTGGACAGGACGGAGAAGCTTCACAGGAACGAACGGGGCTCCAAACGCACACGCCTGAGGATCGTTCCTCTTCCTCTTCTAGCCCTGGGATTGCCCATCCCTCATGCACATGTTCAAGTATGTGAGGCGTTACAATTCCCCCCTTCACAGACGAAACCCGCAGGGTGAGTCACTGTTCACAGCGTGGAATGAATGCCTTCAAGCGGGCGATGTGAGCCAGTTGCGTCTTGTTGCTCCGGCGTCCAGTCGTAGTGAGCCGCGACAGAACGTACGTGACGTCGCTCAAGCGATCAACAATAACGAATGGGCCTGTGTAGCGTGACAGAAACTTAGTGCACAGGCCGCGCTTTCGTATTGGGGTCCATAGCAAGACCAAGTCACCTTTTGCATAAGAGACGAATTGGTGCCGACTGTCGTAGCGCTTCTTAGAACGCGTCTGCGACGCCACAGTTCGGAGTCTTGCAAGGCGGCGAGCCTCTTCGGCAAGGCACAGCGTCTTCGCAACCGAGGGCTCACAATGCAGCGAAAACGGCAAGATGGAGTCCAGAGTATTACGAGGAACACGAGCGTACAGCAAGAAGAACGGACTATAACCTGTGGTTTCATGCGTCGCAGTGTTGTATGCATATGTGACAAAAGGCAACAGCTCGTCCCAATTCTTTTGGTCCGAGTCGACGTACATGGCGAGCATGTTAGTAAGAGTTCTGTTTGTGCGTTCGGTCATGCCGTTTGTCTGAGGGTGGTATGGTGTGGAGTGGCGGAAACGAGAAGTACAAAGACGTAGAAGCTCTTCAATGACGTCTTCAACGAATTGGCGACCGCGGTCACTGATTATCACCCGAGGAGCACCGTGCCGAAGAATGAGAAAGTGCAACATGAATAGTGCCACTTGAGCAGCGGTGGCGGTCGGAACAGCCGCGGTTTCCGCGTATCGCGAAAGATGGTCGACGCAAACGATGACCCATCGATTACCAGTGGAAGAGCGCGGAAACGGACCTAGCAGGTCGATGCCAACTTGTTCGAACGGAGAACTTGGAGGTGCAACTGGATGAAGAAGTCCCGGTGGAACATGGGTAGGGCGCTTATATTTCTGGCACTCTTGACAACTGGCTACGTACTGCGCTACAGTGCGATGCATATTCGGCCAGAAGAAGCGTTCTTTTGTGCGATGCAAGGTTCGCGCCGTTCCCAAATGACCGGAAGTAGCGTCGTCGTGCATTGTGCGAAGAACTTGCGAGCGCAGGCGTGTTGGTACAACAAGAAGAAAACGGGCACCCCACGGGAGGTAGTTCGTCTTCCAAAGCAGCCGGTCCCGCATAACGAAGCGGCGAGACGAATTGGGACCATGAGCAACTGCAAACAGCGGTTGTAGGCCGGAGTCGTTTTGCTGCTCCACGATGAAAGTTTCAGCATCAGGAAAGTTGGAGCTAACCACTGCCAGATAATCGTCAAAGTTGCCAGCGTCTGCTTCGGGTTCAGAGGCCGGAAGCCGAGATAAGCAGTCGGCGTCCGCGTGTTGGCGGCCGCTCTTGTAGCGCACAACAAAGTCATATTCCTGTAGACGCAAGGCCCATCGGGCTAGACGACCAACTGGATCGCGAAGTCCAGTGAGCCAACACAAAGCGTGGTGGTCAGTGACCACAGTAAATGGGCGTCCGTATATGTATGAGCGAAACTTCTGGACGGCAAAAATAACTGCCAAACACTCTTGCTCCGTTACCGTATAATTTCGCTCGGCTTTGCTCAGGCATCGGCTAGCATAGGCGACAACATGCTCAACATGATTATGTTTTTGAACGAGCACCGCGCCAACACCGATTCCACTCGCGTCAGCGTGTATCTCAGAGGGCGCGGAAGGGTCGAAGTGACGCAGAATAGGGCCTGATGTCAGAAGAAATTTGAGCTGAGAAAACGAAGCCTCACATTCCGGTGTCCAATGAAATGGGACGTTGTCATGTAAAAGGTACGTAAGTGGCGATGCCAAGTCCGCGAACCGAGGAACGAAGCGACGAAAGTATGAGCACAACCCCAGGAAGCTGCGGAGCTCGCGCACTGAGCGTGGTTGCTTGAAGTTGCCGACAGCTTCAATCTTCCGAGGATCAGGCCGGACGCCATCCTTGTCAACCATGTGGCCAAGAACCAGCGCTTGACGCTCGCCAAAACGGCACTTCTTCGAATTCAGCACGAGGCCGGCACTCTTCAGGCAGTTCAGGACGGTATCCACGCGGCAGTTGTGCTCATCGAACGTTCGCCCGAAAATTACTACATCATCAAGGTAACACAAACAAATTTCCCACTTCAATCCACGCAGAATCGTGTCCATGAACCTTTCGAATGTTGCCGGAGCGTTGCATAATCCGAACGGCATCACGTTGAATTCAAAAAGACCGTCAGGAGTGACGAAGGCCGTTTTTTCCTTGTGTGCAGGTTCCATCGGGATTTGCCAATATCCGGATCGTAGGTCCACGGACGAGAAGTAGGACGCTGAGTGCAGACAATCAATTACATCGTCTATTCGAGGAAGCGGGTATACGTCTTTCTTCGTAATGGAATTGAGGCGCCGATAGTCCACGCAAAATCGCCATGACCCATCTCTCTTCTTGACAAGGATGACAGGTGCAGACCACGGACTAGATGACTCTTGTACAACACCCTTTTGCAGCATTTCTTTGACCTGATCCGCTATAACCTTGCGTTCATATGGGGCGACTCGGTAGGGCTTTTGTCGAATTGGACGTGCCGAGCCAGTTTCAATTGTGTGACGCGCACGTGAAGACGGGATCCGGATGTTGGGGCCGTCTTGGGCGAAGTCAAACAAAGAAGCATGTCGGGATAGAACGGTCACCAGCGTAGCACGCTCACTTGAGGAGAGGGATTTATCAATCATGCCCAGAAATTTAGAATCAGGCACGCCGCTAGTGGCAACCTGAGGCTCACTTTCACACACCACAGCAACAGACGCGCTCTCGTAAGCCTCAAAACGGGCAAGTTTCATGCCTCTAGGTAGAACTACGTTATGAGCGGAGCAGTTCAACGCCCACAATAAAGTGTGACCATTGTTGATGCGAATAAGGCACCGCGGCAACAAAATGTCTTTTTTCGCACAGTTCCCGGCCAGTGGCTCCACAAATGCGTCCAGGGAGCTGACAGGGATTTCAGAAGCGGTCACCGTGATGGGTGATGCTGTGTGTGCTGGCAGAACCACGTCGTCACAAACAATCAGAATTTCTTCAGCTGGAGAATCGTCGCCAGACAAGGGAAAGAGAAGACTGCTCACTGAAAGTTCACCGGCACCACAGTCAACGGTTGCCCCACAGTCCCGTAAAAAGTCCATCCCGAGAATGACGTCGTGTGTGGAACTGGGAAGCACCGCGAACTCCACTGTAAACGTTTTCCCGGCCACCGAGACGTTCACACTACAAACACCCATAGGTCGGAGCCATTCGCCACCAACTCCCCGGAAAGAAAGAGGCTGATCCCAGCTGAACATTACTTTGCGGCCAAGTCTTTCCTTGAACGCATAACTCATTACAGAAACGGTGGCTCCAGTGTCCACTAAAGCCATTGTTGAAACTCCATCGACCGAAACTTGAACTTTGTTTTTGTCCATAGAAACAGGCAGAGGTTTATCGATTACAGACGGTCCAGCGACCTCACCCCCATCGGCCGCACTGGTTAGTTTCCCGGGGGTGGTGACATCGGGCGGCGGCGAGGCGATGGCGACCTCCTCGGGCGCATTGTGGGTGGTGTCAGGCTGTGATCCGATGAAGGAGAGCCACTTCGCTGCGCATTTTGTCCGGAGGGGGTCGGAAGTACTCCCGGATGCCACGATGAGTCAAGCCTGTAGGAAGAACGTTGAGGGTATGCGTCTGGGGCCCTGTATGTTGGCAGCTGGCGTCGACGACGGCAGAATCGCTGGATGTGCCCCGTCATGCCACAGCGATAGCAAACAGGCGGCCGACGCCCCGTATCTGACCGTTCAAAAGACGCATATCGCATATCTGGTTGGTAGGCACGCTGGCCAACCTCGCAGTTTCCTGTGTTCGAGTGAGAGTGATCCAGTTGTAGATTCGGTTCGTAAGAGTCGGCATATAGATTACGAGGAAAGCGACCTGGCCGCCAAAAATCTGCGTCCCTGTGATAGGGACCATTAAGATTTCCCGCGGCTCGGTAGGGCTCAATGCTTGCAGCGTTGATGGACGGATTCATGCATTCACTGTGGACACAAGGGCACCGGCACGCAGCCTCTTTCGTCAGATAGCGTTCAGAGAAGCTTGCTGCCTTGCTTGGGACGTCTTCATGTAGTCGCAACTCTTCACGGACTATTTGCCGTATGGTAGCCGCGAGATCAGCGGGAGACGTGCTGTCAACGCTTGCGACAGTAGTCACGTTGGATAAGCGGCCAAACTTTGGAGTTATACGGCGTTTTTTTAGCGCTTCGAACTTGCGGCAATGCCGAATTACATCCGACACGGTGTCCAAATGCTCCTTGCTAATGAGGAATGTGTAGACGTCCTCAGCAATTCCCTTCAGTAGATGGCCCACCTTGTCGTCCTCAGGCATTTCGGCGTTCACTACTCTACACAGCTCCAGAATGTCTTCAATGTAGGTGGTGCAGCTTTCCCCTGGGACTTGAGCTCGCTGCAGAAGAGTCTGCTCCGCTCGCTTCTTCTTGGATTCAGCGTTACGGTAAAAGGGAGGTCTGTTACGGTAAAAGTCTGTTACGGTAAAAGGGAGGTTTATTTCCTGGACAGGACGGAGAAGCTTCACAGGAACGAACGGGGCTCCAAACGCACACGCCTGAGGATCGTTCCTCTTCCTCTTCTAGCCCTGGGATTGCCCATCCGTCATGCACATGTCCAAGTATGTGAGGCGTTACAATATAACTGACGTAGCCGCTAGCATTTGTGGTCTGGGCCACGTCACCAACGCAGCTCATTCCGACAGCGGTATAGGTCAGGCAGTTTCTTTCTGTTTTACGTCGACCGGGAGGGGTTAAGTGGACATGTTATGTTCAAACCACATGAACGGAACGCAGTTAGAGGCTCCGCTCAAACCATGAGAACGAAACAGTGACTTGATCTTGCGTTTCTATTTCGCCTGTCTAAAACGCGTACTTTAAACCGTATTTTCTCATTTGTTCGAAACTCCCAATCCTAACACAAATCTCTAAATAAATGTAACGTTAGTGTCTCTGAGCATATGCTTACGTTTAGCCTGAAATATACTCAAGGATTTCTTAGAGATAAACACTGTTGCCATGTATGTGTCGGGTGAAATCATTGCTGGTAGTTTGGAAAGGTCTTGGCTGTGTACACTTCGTGTTAGTGTCCTTTGTTACGGCTAAATGTTTTTTTAACACCAACGCAGCACTCCGAAGCTCCAAAAAGCGACGGCGCAGAATCGGCGCCAGAAACCACTGGAGTTCACCCAAGACAAGCCCTGCATACAAAACAACAACACTCCCAGTAAAAAAACGGTAGAGCAAAAAATAGATGTCTACATCTTGTTAGGAAAGTCCCCGCTTATTTAATCAACCTGAAACCATTGATCATTGGTTTGGTTTGTGTCGGGACGCGGTGATTTCCTGCGATGTTTTGCAACGAACTGCTAAAAAGGTAATAGACATTACCCCTGATACAATTCGGTTCTTGCCAAAGAACGCGTATCACATTTGGTTTGGTGGGACTGTATAGCTTCTGGAAGTTCCGCATGACTGACCGGCATGCGGAACCCCATCGCCCATCGCAGTTAATTTTTCGGGAACAGGCTGCGTTGGTGCAGATAATTTATGTGGCGCAAAGCGACCAACCAGATTGGCTGCATCAGTTGGATGCTTGTGTCTGCTAACCGTAGTTTGGAAGGGCACCCAATTTTAGTTGAAATAATGCGCCTCTTCTTGAATGACTGCTACATTTTGTATTTTGTATTGGTTAGAAGTATCCCATGCATGAAAGAAAAAATACGAGCATGGTATAATTGATAGCCTGATCCCTAGACGGTTTATATATACGTGGGTCAAAATCAACAAGATGACGGAGGAGGCAAAACGTTTACTGAACAACAACAACAACAACAACAACAACAACAACAACAACGACAACAACGATGACAACACCAACACCAACATTACCACCAACAACAACAATAGAAAAGACGAGAAGTATTTGTTTTTTCAGTTTTAAAGGTTGTGTGCGAACTGAGTGCAACCAGAAAAAAACTGCTATACACTTAACCAGGTTCGACGCCCAAGAAGAAAACCCTGCGCGATATGTCGCAAGATGCGCCTGTTGAGCAAGTTTGGTTACTTCGTACGCATGTACATACAGTAAAAGGCAAGAAAAAAGTAACAAGTGCCGGGATCATCAGCCGTTAGCTATTGCATAAGTGGTTTTAGTATAGAAGAGTGAACGTTGGCGCGTGCTCCAGAGGCAAGTCTAAAATGCAATAACACTTTTTGGGGTCGCTGCCCTAGGCGGCGGCTTGCTTGAGAATAAAACAGCCACAAAAATACAAATTGCGAATAATACCCGCATGAATACCGATACGGCTTCGATGAAGATAGAAAATCAATAAATTGATCAGCTGAGCTGTACAAGTCGCGCAACTGCCGGATGCATCCTGCATTAGCTGAAGTTATGGTAACACCTTCTAGATAAAGGGCAATGCAGAAAGTTTACGGCCATGCCATCCTAGCCGGCACAGCTGATGTATAGTACCGAAACACGAGCCTTGGATACAAAAAATTTGGCTGTCGTTGAACTTTGGGGTTGCTACCAAATGAAAACGGCAGGGACAAATTTGGTGCTTCCGTTTAGTTTACGTAGCAGAACAGAGAAGATGTGTTGCAGGGCATTAAGTACGTACACGCGCTGTTACACACTTTCCCGCTGAAATATAATCTTCGTAAATTGTTGTTAATTAAGACGGGACCAGAACCGTGCTGATCGGGAAAGAGTGTTTATCCTCTCACCGAACAACAGCCATAAAGTAATCCTGCTTTCTCACATGGCCTAGGCCTTTCGAGCGCATGACAAGAGAAAGAAAAGCGGTGATACAGCCGAATTGTGCCAAAACTAGTGCCGCGGTCGAGGGTGTTACCCGAATGCAACTTCAGTTAACGAAGCTCTATTCAAGCTCGCATTACTTAAGACGGTAAAAACGTACCAGTGATGGTATGAAAAGCAATCTAGCCTTCGCGTATCAGCGGCACTACGCAAAATATTTAGAATTTTCCTGTTAGTGTTACCCAGCGAACTTCGTGAGGAGACGGATTATTACTGCTGATTTGTGGGAGGATGGGCGGGGGATAGGGATCGCCATACCATTCCGCACGAAGGGCATTCTAGTGTCGAAGAAACGCCATCATTGCATTTTCATCACGGCCATAATCCACTACGCTGTTTCAACGCTTATGCCAAAGCCACCCTTCATGCGCACGCGGGGATCAAACCATTTTCTCGGATCTCCGTAACTCTTTATTACTTTAGAAACCAGAATAGCGTCACGCAAAAAAGTTGTGCGAATACCTCAAACAGTCGCCCTAAAGTGTGACAACTTTATTTGGCATGTATAACGAGCAGAGGGAACGCGTAAAGCGGAAGAACAAGATTTACTAAAATATTCCCGTTGTGGCTGTTTATGCCACTATTCTTTAGGCCGTAATCGCCATGAACCATTACATTTTATTCATCTGCATCAAAACAACTGCAAAGACATTACAATTTGGAATACTGAAGCTTTTTTTACCAGGTCACGGAGAGGGAGATTCTGAAACACCTCTGAAGGAGGGAGGGGGATGACACTGGACGTACTTGCCGTGCTAATTTCCAGGGTGCTTGGGAAGAAGGGAAAATCAGGGTCACTGAAATCACGCCCTTCAGTTCGCCCCTTTTAATGACTGGACGTGGGGACCCGCCGCGGTGGCTCAGTGGCTAAGGCGTTGCGCTGCTGAGCACGAGGCCGCGGGTTCGATTCCCGGCCGCGGCGGTCGCTTTTCTGATGGAGGCGAAAAGCAAAAACGCCCGTGTGTACGAGATTTCGGCGCACGTTAAAGATCCCCAGGTGGTCAAAATTAATCCGGAGCCCTCCACTACGGCGCGCCTCATCGCCTGCGTTGCATCGGCGCGTTAAACCCTACAATCAATCGACTGGACGTGGGAATAAGCAGTTGTCTGTCGGTATCCAGTAACACAAAATTCCTGGAACGTTTCTATTTCGTCACTTTGAACCTTTGAAGGACACTACATTTCGCGTGAAATATCGCACAGAACATTTGTTGTTAACACTTGTTTGCATATCCTTGCACATTACGAAGAAACATAATAGCAAAGGGGCTAGTGTTCAGAAAATGCGATTATTGAGTACCCTGCCAACAGTTCAGGCATAGGTTCTACCAGCGTGAAGAAAGGGAGGGAAGAATACCAAGGAAAAGGATTAAATGCCATCAAATCGCCGCAACTGTAGCGTGTGTTACATAGAAAAAACAACGATAGTGGGCCACTTGTCGGCCACCCACTGCCCCCAATCCACTTTCCTCCTTTACAAGACGAATTGCAACAGTCGGGGCTGACCAACACATCCCAGAGGAAAAGGTCTGTGGGTCACTGTTTCTTGCCCCGTTTTTCGTCGCCTTACCTCACTTCGGCTACGACTTTTTTCATATCCCCTGAGAAACATCATTTTGAGTTCGGGAAAATTTGAGTTCGTGAAACTGCGACTGGCTGAGGAGCGCGCGTAAAAGGAAGGCCCGCGGGTCGTTCGGGCCGGACGCGCCTTTCATGGTGGCTCAGAAATCTCCGCGAACCTGTCGACGTTTTTACGTGCAGCCATCACTGCCCCATTATTAAGTTAGCGACAGCCGGGTGCGTACTCAGCATTGTTGTTCCTTCTAGGGGCTATACTTTTCAAGCTTTAAAGCCAATCGCAAGCCTGCACAATGCCCTGATGGCCTCCCGGTGAACACCAGTTCCCTCTTCCGCTTTCTACTTTTGTGTTCTCCCCGCTACACTCCCGCCAACTCTCTTAACATTTTCAAACCCCTTATTTGAAGCGTTATTTCGCATTTTGCGTCGCCTTCGAAAAAACATTGAGACCAAGAAAAGGAGGAGGAAACAACGTTTACTGGAGCCGATATAACAAAGAAAATAAAAGAAAACTTACAGGCATCTTCTCATTTCAGAAGGCTGCGTGGTAACGCTGCTACTCGGGCCCGATTGACAAGGTTTTGAAGCAGCGATCAAGCCAGCCCAATCTCCCACTGCTCTAGGAAAGGTTAAGAAAGAGGGTCGGAGTGGTGGGGGAATTACCATACAAGGTGATAAGTAGATCCTGCGATTTCGCAGGAAGGGAAGTTGTAGGAAGGGATTTTTGAAATGCCAGTTTCTTTCTTTTTTCCCCTTCTCTGGCTCTTTCTCTGTCCTTCAGTTTAGGTTTTTGTCTATTCTTTCTGTCTCTCAATTTTGCATTCCCATCTCTGGTGCATCTAGGAGCACTCAAGAAATTCTGACGGAACTGGCGAGATAAATCACTCATGACTGAATCCGGAAATAAAAGGAGCGCGCCTAGGAGGGATGCGCACTGACTTCTAGAAGTGAAGTGAACGCAACGCCTTCGTGCATGTATCTTTGTTGTCTATGGTATAAATTTTGAAGCGACACACTTGCTAAGCTTGATGACAGAAGCCGTTTGTTCATAAAAATTTCAGACAATTTTCTTCCCATGTTTTTTTTTTCCAAAAGTACACTTTGCATACCTATTTGCAGCAAAATTTTCGTTCAACGCGGTTTATAAACTCTTATTCATACCCTCCTTCGAGTACAGACAAAATTACAACCAACGCAACTTTTGGAGTTGTAACTTACGAGAACTTGTACAGCAAAGGCGTTCGAATGTTTCCGATGTGAATCAACAAATATGTTGGGTTAAGGTGATAAACTTTTAATTGCGATAAACACTTTAAAAACTCACTGGATCAACCATCCCAGTAGGAAAAATTGTTGAACACGTATTTTTATAGCCTGCTCAAAACTTCCCAATACTTAAAAACGCTTGCGTTAGCCCCAATCTAACGTGTGGAAAACATGACTTTCCGACTCGATTTAAATAATAATGCAAAACGTTATAGGAGCCTAGTACTGAAGTCACAGTTGTCGTCACTGTGTGGTTCACAACATTTGTTTAAGGGAAACATTCTCCAATGTTTACATATATGCATGCCTTCCATTTCACCCGTAGGCATTGCTTAACACTGAAAAGAAGTTAAGGTTGTTAAAGTTGATAGGCGGTTCTCTACAATTATAAAATAACACAATGAATTACGTTAAGCATGTCGGGGGGACATTCTCTCCGCCGTCACAGTCCTCAATGTTGGGCAACGTAATTCAAACTGCTACAGCGGTGATATTTACGCTCTGCGGCTGAAGTATAGCGAGCTCTGACAAAAATAGGCTTATCTCTGCACCTTGCAACGGTTCTTTTCCGGTCGTGCCATCTGGGAAACACGAGTGACCGAAATAGCCGCAATAACGACGACACCGCTGTCTAGCAGAAGTCCGGTTGGTTCTTTTCCCGCATTGCTTGTGCGTATGTTAGTAAATGTGCCCCAAAAAATAAACGGAGCACGGGCTGGAGAAGTTGAGGGCATTTCTCTGCCATGTGCCTAACAAGCAACCTCTAAGTGACTTTTCAACAAAATGACTATAGAATAAAATCGGTTTGCACATATTTTATTTCTGCTGGCGGCCCCATAAAATAAAAATTATTCTAATTTCTCTAAGCTGTGCTCCGTTTACTTTTTGTGGCACCTGTACATGCTTCGCGAAGAACGGACCTTGTCCGTGTCGGGAGTGGCAGCCAATGATCCGGAGCCCTCGAGTGGAACATGGAGATCCGCCAGGAATCGGACGACCATCGCCTTGCCTACTCCGCACATCTACTCCGCAGGTCTAAAACTCTCTTTCCTTCTAACACACCAAGAAAACTCGACTGGTCATGCCGTTGGCATTCTGTGGATAAGAAGACTTGAACGCCTTGATGGAGATAAAGCGTCACACCATATAGTGATTTGCATCCAAGTTCGAACCACCATTTGTCATCTGAGCTCCGGTTTCTTTTATTTCTGCTGTTTTATACAGGCTGAGTTTGTCTTGAGGTTCTTCGGGGATTTCTTAGTTTTGGTCCCGTGTACTTTGCGTTCGCATCTGCTTCAACATCAAACTTTGTGTTCATCTTCTCCATTCGCGCCGTTTTTTCTCTTTCTGTGCTAACCTTTTCTGGAGTTATTTCCTTGATCTTGCTATCACGCTGCCATGTAAGAAAGAGCCTTCTCTGCCGCTCGTGGCTTGAGTGCGAAGTCCCAACAGTCCCAACAGACGGCTTAGCAGTGAGAACGCCGCGAGATATAGCTCCCCAAACCTCCAATGGGTGGATTGAAACAGGAGGGAAACAGCGCGAGAGCTGCGGAGATGAGAAAAGAGAGGCAGTTGCGTGGCAGGAACGGCAGAAGACTATAGTCTTTTGACGACATTTGCAGCGACGCCAGCAGATGCAAGGCCCATTTTTTTTGTGTGTGTACGTGCCTTACTGGTTCGTTGAATCATAGATAGATGATGTGGAGCTAACGGGAGGCGGAGGTGCGTGTTGTGGGCGCGCGTCTTTGTTTGGGACTCTCGAATTACCCCCGTAGTTGGCTGTGGTTACTATAGTGACTTCATGTCTATATCCCTGCGGGGTAGAGGACACACAGAGACATGACGCATTTCATAGAGGTTAACAAAGCAATAAAAATAACAAAAAAGTTAAGGGAAGGGTATATGATTCGTATATCGCTGATGATTGATTCAATATTCCGTATTGTTGGGTGGTAGATACACCCAATACTATGGCAATACTATGAGTGTTTATAACTGCGTCAGAGCTAAATGTTTCGAAAAATTGGAGGAGATAATTTTTTATAAATAAATTATCAGGCCGGCACTGGCAGGGAAATTGGCAAACTTAATTTTTCTGTAGTTCTGTGATCTTCATATGATTCTTATTCGGTTTCATAGATAAGACCATCGCTTCGCGCCGCTTATGCAGTTCTGAATAATTCCTCGATGCATGCAGCCCTGCCTCGGGCACTTCCAGGACCGCACCCAACACGCTTAGCTTAACAAGGTGTACTGTTTGGAGAGTTGGTAATTGACTTAAAAACAGCTCTAGCGCGAATAGCAACGAGGATGCGGAAAGACGATTGGACGAGCGTTGTCACGCGGCGTGTGACCAGGCATTCATGGTGACACAGCGTCGAAAGGTGCCTGGCGTCGTTGGCCGATACAAAAGCTGAAGTCACCCATGGGAGGGCTTTCTCCTCGTGCAGTTGGTGTAGCTCAAACGCCTTGCATGCATACAGCCAGCCACAGACAGAAAAACATCATATGCCCTTATTAAGCTTCAATAATTTTTGTGAGCGAACAGGTTTTTGAAGGCGTAAACCTTCGCTTTCCGTCGGCAAATATGCGTCAACGAGAGAAACGTGAAGCGCCTGCACTTGCGCGCAAAGTATAGTAGCAAAAAGATTCGTCGGGTGAACGCTGTGACGACCAAGCAGATTCCAGCGTCGGGAAGCTGCTTGAATGTATTCCAAGAAAAAAAGTGGGAATGCCATACATTCGTAGTGTCAGCCATATGCTCAAAAAAAAAAAAAATTGGTCGCGTATCTGCTCCTTTCGTTGCAAATGTCGTCAAAAGACGATAGTCTTTGTAGACATTTCCCAAGGAAATGCCCCCCTTCGCTGTTCTGTTCACCTATCATGCTGTTCCTCTTCCGTCGCGCTCATCCCAAATCGAAGCATATATAAAACAGAAGCACAAGGACAGACATTCTGCCAAATATACGTACAGGGGCAAGCAGTCGCCAAAGTGCCACAAGCCATCTGAACTTCTCTGTCGTGCAGCATAGCGTGCTCCAGGCCCTTCAGGCAACGCGCATTTACCACAACGGCCTACAGTACCGCTATTCTACACGCATGCGCACTCATCACTGCCCCTGTGTCCCTGCTGCGGGCGAGGCAAGCCGGCACGTGCGCGACCCAGTTGTTCCTGCGCTGCCCCAGCATGCCCTGCGCAGCGAGGCCAATCGGCGAAGAAGCGGTAATGGACGGCGCTGTGGATCGGGCACTGCTCTCCGGGGCACGTGAAACCGCCGTCGCAGCCCTACCAGAAACAACCCATGTGGACAAATAAAACGCAATCCCGAAAAATATGAAGCAGTACACACAAATAGGGCGATTTCTTTCCATGCAGGTCAAATTGACGCGTGGCCTAATTACAGCACCAAGGTTTGGAAGAGTGGCTTTTCGCATACACCAATTGCGCGCCGTCATTTTACCTCCACGAACGGTAATTATCGATTTTGCGTCTTGTGGTTCATATTTTTGTGGGCGCATTCCATTTGTCCATGACTGTCTATTGCGCTTTTCGGCAGCAGAAAAAGCTCTTGATAATGCTTTGTTTGGGTGGCTGAATAGGACCGTTTGGAAATTGAGCCCATAACAGCTTGTCACTGGAAAATACCTTAAAAAAAAAAAAAAACCCGACCACCCATTTAGCACACGGAGCAGACATTTTGAGACAAAACAAGAAGATTGTCTCGGCCTATTCCACTAGGTGTAACATGCTGAAACCACTTAGCCATCAGACCTGACATCACTAGGAGAGTCACAAAACTTTATCTCGCACAAAAATGGATGTGCTTCCTCGGTCCAGGAATCTGAGGGACGATTTGGCGACATTTGCCCTAATACACCGGAAAGAATAACACGGAGTGCGCTTCCAACTTGGTACATCTACTGCCGCCACACAGACGACAAAAAAAGTAGAGCTGCGTTAACTAAGGATCTTCGTTTCGCCTTTGGAAATGCTATCGTACAACAAGTCCACGTATCCTCATGCACATCGAAGTTGTTTTTGAGAATCGGGCCCTTGAAATGTCGCCCGCGACATTTCTCCGTTGCTTGTAAGTCCACGCACTTAACGAAATGTCATTGATAGAAAAAAAAAAAATAAAGTTCTCTCCTTAACTGTTTGGACGAAGACAAATCGCGGAAATATGCAAAGTCACAGTGTTTGTTCTCCAGCAGTATTTTCTTGTCTTGTATTTGCATAAAATTTCGACTGCAGGAGCAATTCCTTTCGTCGGAAAACTTAAAAAGGCAGGGCAGCAGCGGGTAAGTCGTGCTTGATCGATACCTTTCTCTTACGTTCCCTCGTCGCATATCGCTCAAAAATTCACATGTAGAAGTCCTTTATCTTTTTCTTTGCGTCCCGTGTTTCGTGATAACACGATCAAGCCGGAAGTAGCGACCTGTTCTTCTCGAGCAAACGTGGGCTTCCGTCTCCGTCCGCTTAATCAGTTTAACGTTAAACGTGATTTCTTTCTTCCTCTTCTCCGTCTATCTGTCCTGCTTTTCTATTTCCCGCTTTGTCTCGTTATGTTTTGTTCTGTGTGAAGGTCTAATTATACGCAGTTCAAAGAATAATGGTTTAGAATCTGAACAAGGGTTTTCATGTCGGGTACCTTGTTCCTCTTGCCATTCAAATTTACCGGAGGCTTTATTCTCGCGGGCACGTAGTAGACATTACTTGATTACTACTGGACAGCTTTTTGGTCATTTGTAACTTTTAAAGATCCCCTAACTGGCGGCAGAATTGAAGTCTCGTGGAAGTATCAATGAACACTGAGGATGACAAAACGAAATTGGTCTTCATCGCGCAAACAGTAAAACGGCAAGCCTGCTTTCGCCAGGCAGATAACAGCGAGTGGTGAAATATTGCATATTTGCCTTATTTACCTAGGAAAATGACGCTTGTCGAACTTTCTAGCAAAGTTGTTTCCTTGTTGTCGTTTTGTTTTTTCCGCCATTTCTGTGTTTAAGATGCTTCACAACTGCAGCTGTCATGCTCTGACGTTGCCAGCGGCGATAATGCTTTATTTTTATTTATTTTATTTATTTTAATGCTTATTTTAAAAATAAAGCAAGCTTTATTTTTGGCAGCTTTCTCCCATTTTCTGACTGGGTACAATAAAAAGGACACAATTACCTGGCTGCACACCAGGTAGTCGGACGCATGTCATTTAACGTTTTTATGCGGCCTGAAGGGAGCTTCTTCAAAACCCCGTTTGGGTAGGATCTCCACCGCAGCCGCCAAAATCGCTAACGCAATCCGATCGCAGTTTCGGCACACATCCTCCTGGTATGGACGCCAGCGCACTCGCCTCTCCCGGGGACGAAATGGCACACGAGGCAGCCCGAGGATACACCAACCAGATTGTCCGAATCAGACTGACAACGTGCATTCTGCACAGGGGGAGAGGAGGGACGGACTGGCAATTAACTTACCAGAAAATTACCCAGCACTATAGGCTAAACCGGCTGAAATTGACTGCGTCCCGCACTGCACTAAGCAACAGAAAAACAGTTCCATGGCACCAGTTGCTGTTAAATACCTTCCCTTAACTTGCCCTGTGTCACCGCAACTGACGGATTGGTGCACCGACAAATGCAAATGGTGCAAGATTGCAGCCCTCCCTCTACAACACATGATATTGTGATGACCCAATAAACCACATGCCCCTGAAAAAGGCATACAGAAAAGAAGAAAATGTAGTTGATCCCTCTTTCATAGGAATCGGCAAAACACGAAAGTGAAAGGGGCCTTCACAGGAGCAGTGGAATGTTAAAGGAATTTCCTTCTTGTGCGAAGGGTTCGCGAGCCTGACCCTGCCAGACGAAGTGACACCGACACGCAAGAAACAAAAAACAGGGGAGGGGGCCTCAATTCACGCGCGTCCCCCGTACACGAAGGCGCCGGCATCGAGGCGCCAACTGTCGGCGCTCATTAGCGTCATGATGCGCTACTTCGCTTCGCCTCTTCTAAAGGGCGCGCACCATCTGAATGAGTCATAGCGAAGGACATAAGGCGCGTTAGTAGCATTGCTCACGTCTCGGTTCGTAGCTCTTGTTGCGGCCAGGGAGTCGTGGGATCGAAACCGGTCGCCGTCGCGTCAGTGGCAACTTTATCTGGCGACGTCACTTCAGTGACGGATATCACGTCACCAAAATCCTTGTGTAGCCGGGCGTAAAACACTTTCCTGTTAAAAGAATTACACCATCTTCCCTTGGGGAACCATGTGGAGGATGCGAAGCATCATGGGGGTTCCAGGTATATTTCATTGTGTTGCCGTTATGTTGTTTCATTTATCGCAGCACGAATGGGAACGTAGTGTGAACCCCCATATAGAGACAGAGAAAAGTAGACAGCGAAGAGACCGACACCCGCGTTACCTGATCGAACACCTCCTGGTTCTCGCCTTTCTTTATTGTGTGCTCACGCTCCTACCCCGCTGCCCGTCCTCTTCGTCCTCTTCTCTGGTTGAGCTGCAAGGCGCGTGGCGCTTCCCGCCACAGCTTTCCCACGGGAAATTCAACATCCTCCTCTAAAGTTTTCAGTTCGTCGTTTCCGTTGACGTTCAGCTTCGCGTGTCTTCGTTGTATCAGTAGCTTCTTGACGTAGTTTGAATGAGTAAAGGACATAAGGCGCGTTGGTAACACATCCTCCCGTGTCGGTTTGTAGCGCAGTTGGAAGAGTGCCACATACCTCCCGTTGCGGCCAGAGAGTCGTAGGATCAAAACCGGGCCCCGCCTAACTATTTCTTTTTATAGTGGACTGCGCTGACGTGAGGCCAAACGCTGACGGGGCTGAAGAGACGCGCATGCGTAGTAGAGCGTGGACGGCGGACAACAACGACAACAAGGGAGGGAGGGACACAGCCCCGAGCATGAGATGCTTCGCATCTAAAAAGCAGTGGGAGGCTGCACTGTTAAGCTCTTAATCCAGGGTAGAGGCTACTGTCATCCAAACGGCAAAAGGCGCCGCCAGGGACCACAAGATCCTTACCGCCTCTTATGAGACGAAGACACCAGACATTAAAGCACGACGCACTCGTCCTTCATAGGGGGGATAATAAAACGCACGCCATCTATCCATCTGTCTATCTATATTTCCGTCTGTCTACCCACGCACATACCTACCTGCCTGCCTGCCTGCCTACCTACCTACCTACCTACCGACCCACCTGCCCACCTACCTACCCTGCCTGCCTGCCTGTCTGCCTACCTACCTACCTATTTACCTCTCTAACTCTCTCTCTCTCTCTCTCTCTCTCTCTCTCTCTCTCTCTCTCTCTCTCTCTCTCTCTCTCTCTCTCTCTCTCTCGTCTGTCTCTCTCTCGCAAATTCGGGATCAAAAACAGAAGATATAATGGCCACCGAATGAGAAAAGCTGCGTAATAAAACTATGTCTGCATATGCCTGAATGTTTGGGGAATATAATAAGCGGCATAATACACGGGCTCCCATCAAAAAGCCTTTAATAGATCCAATAGCACTGAAGCCTACAAGCACTTATCAGTTCCCAAACACCTTTTCATCTACGTGAGACTGCGTCTATGACTAACAGCAATCGGCTTGAACTTTTCTTGAGGCGCGGATGTCGAATTTTAGCGCAAGAAAAGAGCCTTTCCTGAATATGAAGTGGCTCAGTTTTCGGGCACTGAAACACGGGACGGATTGATACGTGAACACACACGAAGCATGTCTGCTGATATACCAGTCACTGTTACCGCAAAATCATGCTTCACGCACATCAGCGCAAATAAATACGAAAGACGGTAGTCAAATCAGGCAAGCCGCGTTAGCATTTTGAACTCTCCAATGGTTGCAGAAGGTCCACGTCAAAAACAGGCCAAGTCATATGGCCTCCTTTTCAAGACCACGCATCGGATGGTGATTTTACACATCTCACATTCTGAGATATCAGTGTGAGGAAGATTTATGGAATTATCTGCGGAGGCCGATGCCATATTCGCCCAATGAAGTTCCGGTAACTGCTTTGGTATGGGAGGACAGAGTGAACACTGCTTACTCTACCCAAGAATCATTCAGGTCGGCACTTTGGAAATTGAAGCGAGTTGAAGCAGTTATCTCTGGCTTCATTTTCTGCGTTGCACTAATTCCGATCTTCTTGAAGAAGCGCCATGAGTATACCAGCCGGTAGCCGCGTTTGAGGTCTTTCGGCGCATTCTTAAACGCTCCTCTGCGGTAGCCGACACGGTAGTCGTACGTCGTGGTATTTCCACGCTGCCCGGCATCGCACCATGCCTCCAGGGTCTGCTTGTTTTGCAGCCATGCGCGCTCTCCCACTGGATGTGTCTGAAGGGGCCAAACACGGCGCATATCGGAGCTGGACAACATCGCCTTGTTGTGGGTGAATGCGTTCCAGTAGCGGCACGGGTTAGTGATAAATGTTGACTGAAGAAAAGCGCTGCATCCGCGCTGTGTTGGCGACCACCGGCTTCCGGATTCAGTTAAGCGACCTGCCATAGGACCGAGTGGTAGACTCGGCCATTTCTTACTCCAGGTGCAACGTGCCTTCTGGTAGAAACCTTCAGATCACCGGAGGATCGGTAGTAGCTAGGGGACATGATCCGAACAGAGAGACCTGCTGGTGCAGGGGGGTTTCGTGGGTGTCCAAGGAGGCCGTAGCCCAGCGATGTAGTCGCGCGCCACATGGTCGGCGCTGGTAGCCTGCAACGGCTGTTGACGTGTTGAAAGGAGAAGCTCAAACAGTCCGGGATTTCAGGTCGGTTTGCGGCAATCCAAAGATGTCAGGTCGCTTGTTGTTTGCCGGCGTCAGTAGCGCAAAGCCGGAGTTGGAGGGTGACCGAAGAAGAAATATTCGAAGCCCGGTAAAGGTGGTGGTAGAGCAAGCGGTATAGTACGTGGCGACCAGAGTGCCAAAGCGGCACCCTTCTTTCTCCTTCTCCTTCTTGGGCGAGTGACGTCGCGGATGGCAGCGTTGGTCATAATATTGTTGTAACTGTTTTCTTCTTCATTCGTCGCCCATACCCACGTGGAGATTGGCTAAAAAACGGGAGATTTCGGGGGTAACACGTCCACTTTATAGAATAAAAAATGAAAACATAAAACTTGATATTAGGCAAAGACCGCGCAGATAACAAAGAGACTTGCGAAAAGAAGACATCGATGCAAGACGTCAGAGGACGAAGGAAACGTCTAAATTTTGTATCGGCAACACGTCCACGCGAGAAGAGCACCTAACGGGTAGCTGGTCTCTGAAATGTACGCGTGAATGGTTGGGACAGAATCCCAGGACTGTGGCCCAGACCTAAAGCAGGAAGGGCACTGAAAGAGTAAAGCCAGGGCCTTCATCATCCTCATCATCATCATCTTTATTTCTACGTGCCCACCAACAGCTAATGGTGGGCACTTAATGGTGGGGAATTGTAACTGCAAGGACACATTGTCTTATTTAAAAAAACCGCTGCAATCGACAATAACTACCTATTGTTTTTTTCTCGACTTCAAAGTCCACAAAGGACGGGTGATGTTACACTAACCTGTGAGAGCGCTCACACGAAATTTCAAAGCTGATCGATAACTTTGTAAAAGGTTGGGTTGGAAGTATTAGGTTGGATAAAGTTGGTATAGACGGGACAGGTGAGGGAAGGTGTTGGTTTGGATTGGGCAGAGTGCTGTCTGATCCTTTGATCCCGTTTGAACTTTTGCAACTTGGGATGATAAGGTGGGAGTTTAATTCGGGTTGCTTCGTAGTTGCTTAGAATTTCAGAATATATGGGCGTAATAGGAACAAGAAAGTCTGCTTGGGGGCTGTCAGCTCGGGAAGGAAGGCGCGAGCTCAGGCGTGAGCCTATTGATAGCCCTCTAGAATTTCATGGCCAGGGGCCCAAATTATTTTGATTGGATTACCTGTAATCGTTACAATAGCTTAAATGGAAAAAAGATGCTCGAAAAAAATTTTGAAAAGCCCAAAAAGCCCAAAAAAGCGGCTGGTACCGAAACCTGAGCAAAATCACGTGATGTCACGTGCTCTCCGTGTGTTTGGAGAACATGGGACATCAGGAAAACAGGCGTATCGAGGCAGGCAAAATGCTGAATCTAGGGAAGTAGTGGAGGAAAGTGAAGGTGATGGAGTTTCGTATAACGCTAAATAAGATAACGCATTAAAGAATTATTCGAAGCACTTATAACTGCTTACTTATCACCATGGGAAGCCATAATGCTTTTGCATTGAAACACTTGAGCAGATTTGTTTGGCCCGAGCGTCTTTTTTATTTCCGTTTCAGTTGTTCATTATCGATCACAAGGACACATATTCTGTGCATTTGTAATAATGTAATGATCGTTGAAATGTCTTAACTTCGCCAATTAAGCATGTTTATGCAGATGCAAGGGTGTACATTTTCCACGTTACGGGCAGTATTTTCCGGGGTTGTTGTCGAAGGGGGCTTACACGTTAATACTAAACAATGACGTTTGATCTCCAACTATCGAACTCGAGCGTAGTTAGAACTTGCGGGCCACAAGGTTATCCCACCTTCAGCGTCATGAAACGAGTGGTCGGTATAAATGTGAAGCTTATCTATTCTCCGGCTGGGCTACAAATCACTCAATTCAGCGTCGTCAAGTTCGAAAAGACTACAAAATTCTGCTCACTTCTTTGTTGCACTACTTGGTCATCTCCTCGCGGTGACGTTTCACCACTGCATTGTTATGACGTGACAATTGATATTAAACTTCTTTATTATTTTTTCTGTTAGTTTTTAGTCACACTTTCTGATAAGTGCGGAAAAGCTTTATGCATGCTTTTTTTTAATTGGTTCACCTTTTTGTTAAGGTGTGATTCATGTTCAACACTTTTCGGGCATTTCCTGCCATTCTCTGCGTGCTTTCCTGACATTCTCTCTTTTTTTGGAGGTGGTTAAGGGAACGCAGGTGGTGTATGTCAAACTGTCCCTAGTAGCAATGAACGAAGATGGCCGCTTGGTTGTTATTTTTTATGACGCAACTGGAGTCCCTTCGGCTGCTTTGTCCTGAGTTTTTGTGTCACATCTGACTACAATGACATCCTAACTATCTCTTTATAGTGAGAGTAATAGGTGTCTCACCGTATAACATCATGTGTGTCATCCTGTCGAAGTGTTAAGCCCGTCAAACAAGGTCACAAATGGAAAGAATGCCCAATCAGTAAACAACAGTGTTGCTAGACAACACCCAGGGCCGGCGGGAATGTGCTAGTGTGTACGAGATAGAAGAGGAAACCGCGGGAGATGCACAGAATGCCCAAACGACGACCGTATGAAAAGGTGGTTAGCCTATATAAATAGCTGTGTCCCGACTTAAGTGTCCTTATCTTTTCGTGTTTGTGCAGCATATTGCATCTATCTCTTTTATCAGCTCGGAATAGCTTGAGAGGATAAAGCGCCCAGTACTCCAGCAGATACCGATGCTCGGCGTCACGCTCGTCGGGTTTAACAAAAGTAAACGTTGCCAAGCTCAACGTGCATTGGTTGACGCTGAAATGGTGGCTAAATGAATTCTAAAAATTGACGAGGCAATAAAGACAAAGTAGCGCTCCCCCTACTCACGCGCTACACTCGTAATTACGTTAGTGAAATGATTTCAGATCCCGTTATGAAGAATAAAATGTCTTGTATCTGTTAAATTAAACAACCCCAAAGTTCTTTTCCGAGCACATTGGGGCTTCTACATTGCTAGGAATTGAATATTGCAGTCAAATGTACAAGTAAAACAAATGAGTTTCTGGAAACAAATCTTCGCGCTAACTTCTGCACAGGGCACGCGGACGGGCACGAGAGATTGCTGCGCATTGTGCCTGTTATACCTGGTTCTCCACCGTTGGAGGCGACCCTACCTCCCATGCAGTGTCTCCTTTGTAAGGGCACTCGGCGAAAGGGAGAGCCTCGGTAAGAGCGGGTGACCTAATTGGAGACCCCGAACAAAAGCGGGGCTCACAGGGGTAGTTGGCAATCAGAAGACGTCAAACTCTCCTGGAAGAAGCCTTTGTCAAGAAAATAGCCAGGAGAAGGAACAAGAAAGACAAATGAGCCCCATCAATTCCGCGGCAACCATTGTCAAAGCAGTATACAGTGTATAGCCACAATGACCGAAGCTGGTGCACTAACAGGCCACCACACGCCAGATAAGGGCCAGTCTGCGCATGCGTGGCATTCCTGAGCGAGCCAGTTAGGCGGAGGAACGTATCGTCGCTCGGGTCATTTGTCGCCGCGCTCGTTTCCATCGGCGCGCATTCCTGCTTCACGCCTTTTTGTGACCCGCCCTGCCTGGCCCGAGATTATTTTCCACGTTGTTTTGGCGCTTTTGTATGGCCGTTCCGGGGCCGTTGCTCTCTTGCGTCTGTCGTCTGCTGCTTATGCCCTGACCCTGCGTCTATAGCTCTATAGAGATTGCGGCCTCTCTCCAAGTAACCTACCTTTGATGATTATAGGAGAGTGCGCTGGAAAAAGAATATGGAAAGCGTAGTAGTAATTAAAACAAAACAATTAAGTTTTCTTTTCGGTGTAGAATCGCCATGACTGACAGTTTCTGAACAAGGTGGGACAAAAAATTGTATTTTCATTGTTTAATCGGTTACTGTGTAAGGCAGATTACTATTACGCTTCTAGCCACAGTAAATACGTAATTCGTGTACGTAATTCATGATCTAAGGATGTGACCCACAGCAAAATATTTTGACGAACGGCTTTGAGATTGTAGTGCTATGCTAAGTAGTTGAGGTAATGAACATTTATAGGAGCAAGTTTGAGGGTAGGGGTGTGAGTTCAGCCTCCTTAGTCAAGGAGGCCACGAAGCCGTGCTGCTTCCAGGGCTCTAGTTCCGAGGGATTGCTGTTACTCGGACGATGGCTCGGTCAGCCCCGTATCCGATTGTTCAAAGATGATGTTCGGTAGACAGGGGGGGTTGTGAGGGCAAGGTAAGCCTAAGTGTTTGGTGGTGATGGGGAGGCCACAGTGCTGTCATAAGGGGTTGTAGAGGGAGGGGAATATGCGAGTAAGAACGCAGGAGGGATATAATCGGTACCGGATTGAAATTTGCACCAGATGTATGGGTGGTAGGTGGATAAAGAATGGTGAGAGGAGGGTATCGTCTCGTGGAAGGCATGTAGTGGGCGAGGATAGTACTGTTTAGGGCGTACAGAAAAAATCATTGTCCTTGGAATACTACTGCATGCCCCGGTTGAGTCAAATACAGTGCTTATCGGAGGTTAATATTATACCCTGCATGCCCTAATGTGGTAGTGCTCAGACAAGCGAAAAAAAAAAAGCCCCAGCATGGGCATGTGCCATGGGTGCGTAGAGGAAAATACTAGATGAAGCAAATGACCTAGAGATATAGTACTTGTCTTTTCTGGTCAACTGCAGATGGGGATATGGCTCATGTGTGCATGGCATAGGTTTAGATTGGATTAAATTGGTAAATTTTATTTAAGGCTTGTGCACAGAAATGCACCAGCAATGAAAATTTTTTGTCTTGCTTCCTTGGTCTTAACAAGGCTTAAAAAAAGAAAAAAAATGGCCACGTATCTGCTCCTTTCATTGCAAATGTAGTCAAAAGACGATAGTCTTTGTTCACATTTGCCAAAGAAATGCCCCCCTTTGCTTTAGCGCTCCCCTCTTATGGTGTTCCTGATACCGTCGCGCTCATCTCAAGGTAAACACACTAAAGGTCCGCTCGAGGCGATTTGAATTTACCGCGTTCCACTGCTACAGGCCGGGTTCCTCGATGCCAGCGCTGCAGTAAGGCGGAGACGCGCGTGAATCGAGGCGGCCGACTTCAAGGTTTATAGAACCTCCACGTGCGTTCCAAGCAGTACGTGGGACCTAGCTAGTGGAACCTTTCGTTGCTGTTGCCGCGTGATTTTTCATATGCCGCCAGGAGGTGGCCTGGGCAATAGGAGGCGGCGGTTTTCTGCAGTATATGTACAATGTGATTTGCTATCGAGAAACCAAGCATCCATAAATTTTTTAGTAAATGCACACTGTAAATATCGCTTGTGAACTAACTCCCTGTCTTATATTTACGTAATGTCTTGTTTTTCTTGTTCAACAAAGTTGACAACTATGAACATATAAACCGGGTTTAGACGTTTACATTTGGCTGTGAGTGTATAAGACTATTGCGCAATATCTATTTAACTTTGGCCGGGTGGCTGAATCGAATCACAGACAGACAGACAAAACGAACTTACAGACAGACCAGAATTTCCGGGTTTAAGTAGCCCAAGAAAGACTATCGTCTCTAAAAATCCGAAATTCCAACTTATTCACGGGGACTCCTAGTCATTATGGAGGAGGCAAAGGCAGTCCCCAAGTAGCGGTTAAGAGGAGGGTATACAACACACAGTGCTGACTCCCGCCTTAGAACTGGAGGAACATATCTCGATCCGCTAACTTTGGAAGCAGCAACATCATTTTGTACTGCTGCGTCCTGGCAGGCGTAAAAATCATGCACCACTCCGTCTAAGGACAAAGATAGTTGGACCGAAGCTTTCTCGGGATCAATTCTTAGGTTGGCCAATCCCGCACTACGAGTGCATGTTGCTCTGGAGGAAGGCACCACATTTCTAGAACGCAGTGTCTAGAGTGCCGTCCGACGGCACTCTAGCTGATCGCTGCAGGCATGGCTAGAGTGCCGTCCGACGACATTCGAATATTTAACACTAGGCTAGCACCGGCCAAAGCGTCTGTCGTGGTGGCGTAGAGCATCCGTCTTAGCTTCTTGATCCCAAGGACGGTGGTTCGAGACCGGCTCTCGCTTCATTTTTTTTTTCACCTCGAAACTGAACTACAATTTTTAAGCCTTAGGTTAGTTTTGGTGTTTTAAATTATTTCTTTGTGTGCGTTAGGTTATCTTATGTTATGTTTAGGTTAGGTTGCCAAGCTTTACGTTATCTATAGCGATGTAGTGCCAGACGCGGCAGTTTTGTCACAAAACGCGGGTGGACGTCGATATAATGGAGTGCTTATAATACCGTCGGACGGCACTCTAGACACCAACGTTATTAGATCCTGCAAGATCTAGGAACGTTGCTAGACACTGCCTTTCTAGAATACTCACAGCAACTCTCGGGTGTGTACCCCGTAGGCCCAACGGTTGGATTTGTGGTGTATCGCGTGTATCGCTTCTGGTGCTTGGCGTTCCTTTCGACTATGTCGAAATGGAACAATCGGACAGACGCCGGCTTCTTAACGCGAAGCAACCGTGTTTGATTCCGGCCACGGGAAACGTTTTCAATGCGCAGCACTCTTGCCGAGTGCACCCACAGTCGGGACCATGTAATGCCTGCATTTCAAGAAAAATGTATAATTAGCGGAAGTCACACCTGTAATCATTATAATAGCGTAAATGAAGATAATTGGTCGAACAGAATTTTTAAAAATAAAATAATAAGAAAAATAGAGAAAACTGCCGAACCGTCTAACCCATTTGCACAAAAATGCAGCTTTGACGGGAGCTCCACCTGTAATCAATATAATAGTGTAAATGCAGATAATTGGTTGAGCAGACTTTTCTAAAACCGAAAAATAAGACAAATAGAAAAAAATGGCGAAATGTGGCAAACCGTGTCACACCCTTTATTTCCATAAAAATGCTGTTTGGCGGCATATAGAAGCGTACATGGAGGTGATCGGTACAACAGAAATATAAAAAAAAACTAAAAAACAACAACAAAAGAAACAAAAATACGAAGAATGGTGAACCGTGCAACCCATTCATTTACACAAAAATGCAGATTTGGAGGAAGTAACACCTGTAATCGTTATAGTGGCGTAAATGAGGATAATTGGTGGGACAGGATTCAGAAAAACCAGGAAATTTGACTAAAGTACTCACCCTCAGGACAAGCGGCATAAGAATGCTACGCCTTAGTAGACAATTTCCTGGATTCCTGAAAATTTTTCTCCTTTATTTCTTTTCTTTCTTCCTCTTTATTCCACCAAGTAATCCACCGGGCCTTGTCTTTCCTCCCTTCCTGCTTTCCCCGCCGACGAGCTGGTTGGTGCTGAAATTCCGACAAACATTTGGGGTTGGTTTCTCTTCTTATGATTAGCCTTCTCTCTCTCTCACACACAATGAAGTCTTACTACATAAAAGATAAATGTACGACATCGACAAAGAGCTTCAAAAGCAACTGATGCTTACGCACTGTTAGAGAATACCTCGTAGGAGTTTCCTTGAGGCATTTTCGGGGTTATATTCAGACACCTTGGTTTTTTTATTACGCTCCTGCTGAGACACCCTCATTTGCCCTAACGAACAAAACTTCCGCTCCAACGCGCCAACTACGCCGCTTGTGGTCAATGCACGACATGCGAGAGATAGAGAGAAAACACTTCATTGGTGAGTCACCGGGTTCAGTTTTGGAAGTGGGGGGGAGGGGGGGGGGCTGAGTCCAGATGGCCGAATCGACGTGTAGCGCCTGTTGCGTCAAGGTTGCCTCGTTGGACCACGAGGCAAGAGCTATCCAAGGACTGCTCCTGGTGTCTGGAGGGGGGGAAGGGTGGGTAAGGGTCCGCGGGGAGCTCGCACAAAGAGTGGTCGTGGCATTACGGACATGCTACAGAGGAGAACAGGTGTGGGTGGGAGTGCTGTAGTTGCTTGCGATGTAACTCCAACCCGGCGCGTTAGCCAGCTAAGCAATGCCACTAACCCCCAACTCATTGCGGTAACGGCTCTAAGAAACGCCCGTCTTACATTGCGCTCAAAAATTACTCCACGTATGTTCCCCTGTTCGTGGCTACATCCAGCACAGTAAGTGCCTTTCGTTTGCTGCTTTTCTGCTTTGCGAAAAAAATCTATGTGGAGTCTATTCTTTTGTTCCCCTAAATTACCTTCCGCAACAGTTTGATTGCCCTTATGTTCTTTATCTAAGTCGTATCCGCAGCTGCATGAGACCTGCATCTCACTTGCAAGATGTATCAACATTGCTTTGGAAAATTGAAGCACTTTTTAGTTAAAAGCTGTCACCATAGAAAACATACATACGGATTCTTTTTATTCTTTGTAATGGGAGTTGTATTGAAACATGTGTTTTTACTACGAGTGTTGTGTCACAGCACCACCCAAAGGCTGCTTCAAGTCCAAATGCGTAACACACTACCAGTTCTCAGCAGGGCCTTCAACCCAGCGGTAGTTATACGATGACAAAAGGTTTTGTTGCAGTCACAATAAAAAATGGTCCCTGGCGATCAGAAACCACACTGTCGGGTAAAAATGCGCTTGCGGCAGCATTGCAAAAGCCGACCACGAAATACAACTTTGCTTCTTGTGCATTCAGTGCACAAAGACTGTCTGCACTGCAACCTAATCTCCCTTTTTTTCTCGCGCTATTCGTAGAAAGAAGTGGAAAATGAATTCAGCATGGCAGCCCAACAAGCGCGGCCCTTTTTCTGCTTTTGTAGATACACTCGGTGTTTCGAAAAAAGTGTGATGAAAGGGATGCCACGTGCCATAGAGGCCGCATGAATAAATGAAAAAAGGAATTCGCGGTGCGCAGATTATCAAGCGAAAGGGGGGGTCAGGTTGAAAGGATCGTTTACAAATTAAATTTCGTCCCGTGTCCTTGGAACCCCTATCTTGCTCGGCGCTCAAATTACGCCCTTCTCCTGCTGCTTGCTTGGAGTGTCAGTGCCGCCGTAATGCGTCCTCTCCTTCGTCATTCTTGCTTCTCAAACTCCGACGAACCAGCCGTACTTGTCCTCCAAGAAGTCAAAAGGCTGATTATCGCCTTATCGAATTACCGAGTTTGTTTGTTTGTTGTTCTTTTTCGCTCTTCAACTGTGAACGTGCTTCGCACGCGCCTGCGGTTCCAGCGAGGAGCGTTGTAACAGAGATTGCTCTTGTCCCCTTCTTTGGAACCCGAGAATCCCTGTTCTGCTTTTATGGCGTCCGATTGTCTCGCTAAGGTCACATCCCCGCTTTTAAAGAAAAAAGCTTCCCTAGTGGTACTGATGGAAACCTGTCAAAAAATAACGCATTTCCCCATAGACCGGTTGGTCCATCGCAAAGCTCTGATGAGATCTCTGGACACGCGGCCCGTGCATAAACCTGGCCTTCCATTGTTTCAAAACGGCTGCATTAAAATCGCGAAAAAGAAGCGGTTTTACATAAGACAGCACGCTAATCAACCGACCATGAAGAAGGCGTACAGTAGTATCTCGTAAACCCCCCTATTGGCATACATTTATCATTCGTAGATGCGTTTACAAAGTGCGCCAAAAATTGTCGCAAGGGTTCGTCCTTCGTTTGCGATTTGGGGCTTAGAAGGTTTGACGAGCGATTGAACGTAGTTTCAGCGAAGATTGGACGCACTTGTAGCGAAGGTTTTGACGCACTTTGGAAGCAGTCTTGATGTGAGAAAGCTTTCGCTCTTCTCTCAACTTTCTTTAGGAGAGAAAGGGTGAGGTTTGTTTCTTTGTACGTGGTTCGTTTGGCCGATGTGCGAGACTGCGCGCGTCCTCCGCCTTCTGGGAAAAGAACCAGAGAAAGAGAATGCGATTCGCTTGCAAGGCTTGCGCCGCATGTCGGCTCTTGGTGGTGTAGCGTCTTTTTTCACTGCCAATGAACTATTACTAACCCGTGATCAATTAAATGTGGCGAAGTCAGGAAAACAACAATTTCAGCGTGAAAACAATGCTCACGTGCACATTTGTAAGTGTCTTATAACGCGAATCGCAGCCCGAGAGCACTCCTCGCGTGCATCCGTATTGTGTGTATCGCACTGAAAAATTCTACTGTTTTCTGTGGGCAATGAAGCGTTGGAAGTAAGTTTAACTCAGAACAATTTGCATTTTCTTGTTTTTTAATTTAAACGGGTGAAAAAATGGGCGCGTGCATTTATTAGAGGTTTCTCTATTTAAAAAATCGAATTATTTTGTTCTTCAATCGAGTTGGTGGCCTTCCCCCACTTCTAAACCCGTCTGTCGGTAACCATTCTGTTACTCTGGGGCTCCAACAGTTGTCATTTCATCTAACTACGTGGCCTGACCTAGTCCATTCCTTTTTCTTCACTTGAATTATGACATCCTCTACTCCGGTTTATTAGGTGGTCGTGTTCTAGCCCCGTCATCAGGTGCCCTTACCTGGATGCACGACCCCCGTTTCGCGTATCTATGGAAGTTAACATAAGCAAGTGCTCTGTATTTTGCGTATTTTCTCTAGGAAAAAGACTTACATACTTTCAGAGAATTGTCCATTAACACGTAGGAACCTTATGCCACTTATCTACATTATGAGTTATTTACAGCTAGATTTGGCTATGAGTAGCCAAATAGGTTAGGTTGTTTCATTGTTTTTCAATTTCCTTTTGTTTATTTTCTCCCACGATGAAATTTATACCATTATTGCGATTAAGTACCTTTAATTCTCTAGATTTCTTTTCCCCAAAGATGCACGACATATTGCAGAGTCGGTCCCTTTACGCTATGTTTATTCCAATGTTCTTTGGAATATTTTTTTTTGTCTATTCTTCGCTTTTAGGGAGAGTTGTATAAGATTTATATTTTTGATTTTGTCACATCATATTTGTTAAAATTGTTCTTATCTTTTTATTTTGTGAATTTTCGAAATTCTGCAAGACCAATGATCTCCATTTACGCTATAATGAAGATTAAAAGTGGAACCTCCGCTAAATCTGCATTTTTGTGGCCATTTAGGGCGTTACACGGGCCCTGTTGGAGGGCACTCGGCAAAGATTGCTACACATTAAAACAAATTTGCTTTTTTGTAATGGTATGATTGCTCGTGTGGGTTGGTGTTTCAAAGGCTGTATCGAGAAATGAATTTTTTTGTATTTTTGCGTAATGGGTGAACGGGGAAACCGTGCAGCGGAGGGAGCACCGGACATTCTACTCTAGAGATGACAGGAAATAGGTTCAGATGTATTTATTAAGTCACTTGTCTTATCTAGGTTACCCGCATTTAGATTGTAGTTTCCGCAGGCGGTGTGCGCGGGTCTCAGTGAATGAATAGGTTTAACTAATACTCCTGTCACACGGGCACTTCCAACTGAGGTTGATTCGATCCGCATCGAGCTCATTACGGATCGGGCACTGCTACACGGCAGCTTCAGTCGCGATCGAGCCCGATCCGGCTTGAACACAATCCTGGTTTCTCAAGCGCAATTGACGTTTCCAAGCGCGATTGTACGAAAGCGGTGATACTCTCGTCTCCGTGGAGGGATGGCACAGAAGGTGACAACTTCAACTACCGCCACCAATTGTATGAAATAACTTTACCCAAATAAGCGGGCAGTAGCATCATTATAGTTCCGAATAACTAAAACCACGCAAAGTTTCCAGACGCCGGCCGCGAAGTAGTTTTTAGCGCCATCTGGCGTACGTGAACGCAACCGCTGGAATTCCTCAATCGGAATCGAAACGTGTCGTGTAGCAGCGGCGGTGTGTCGAGCGCGCTAGAAAAGTCAATCGCGCCTCACTTCAATCCGGAATAAAAGTGCCCGTGTTACAGGGGTATTAAGTTGCCTAAAAGTTGCGCGAGTCGCCGGTAGTGTTAGTCCTCTCGGAGCTGTCGCGCTCACATTTGTTTCTTTCGCTAAGTTCCGCCTCAAATGAGCAGCTTTTCACCGGATGGTAAGTGAAGTAACGGCTTGACACGACGTTAAAAAGTTCAATCTTTAAGGGCAGCCCCAAACAGCCAAATATATTTTTAACCGGCGGTGCTGACATTTGGACGCACTGCTGGTAAGATAACAACGTGAGGGTTCGAGCTAGGTTGTAATCCATAGTGCAAATTTCAAGCGCAAACAAATTTAGACAGAAGACGAACGACACAAGGACAAGCGCTTTAAATTTGCGCTTTAAATTTGCACTATGCTGGTAAGACGCACCTGAGAAAGTCTCTAAAAAATCGTCTCTAAAAAATCATGTGCCGTGACGACATTGCCCCAAGTAATGCTTCCAGTTTCTCGAAGTATCTCAAAGTCTGATCTTTCGTGTTGGGATTACGCGTGTTGGGAATATGCAAAAATCGTTTCTCAAAATGAACCAGTTGATTGCAGTGGTTGCTGCTCCGTATGAAAAAAAAAAAACAACTTCTACTTAAACCAGGCGAAATGACGGGCTGCTATCTTTCTCTCATGATTTGTTGCTCCCTCTAGGAGCTCCTCAAACTTTCCAGCTGGCATAGTCGTCTCATAAAGTAGGAAATTTAAAACTACCTGCAGTACAAAAACCGCCAATGCTCGCGTGATTTCATTTCAGTGTGGGGAGAAAAAAAGTCGCCGGCCAAACAACGTTTCCTTCCAACCCACTTTGAAGATTGGACTGCAGGGGCCATTTCCGCCACACTTCTTTCTTCATTTTCACTTCTCGTGCCCTTCTACTTTATTTGCTGTTCCTCTATGTCGTAAAAACACACAGGCTAAAAAACTCTATGGTGCGGTCCCCAATGTTGTTATTTAGGACGAAGCAGCTCTTCGATTTCTGAAAAGTGTGAGAAAGACAAGTTATAGCTTATTTTTAACGGAGTGCAAGTTAGGTGAATTAATGTGCTGTGGTTGTTGTTGCTACTACTGGAGCAATCATTCGTCACAATTCTTAAGTGAGGTGAGGTTTGGGACTTTAGACGTAGGATTTCGTGTCCAGCCAACGATAAACATACGCTTTGAAAACAATTTCCCACGTGCCTTCGATCTCGCTGGTTTTCCATCAGAAGATTTGAAAAAAGAATCAATGTTCGGAGGTTTAACGAGTAACCGGTGTCACATCGGTAATGAAACGCCCTGCATTGGAGTGTTCTGGATTAATTTACCCACCTGGGAATCTTTAACGTGCGCCGAGATAACGATGCACACGTACCGAGGATTGCTCAAGGCGTGGGTTAGTATCGAGTAAACTGGAATTGATGTCCGGCGTGCATTGTACAGACTACTCGATTACCCTTTACTTCCATCATTTCCGGGGCAATGTTCGCAGAAAAACTGTCCAGAATTATGACCTGGGTGGATGTTAACGGCGATACACCAAGCGCGTTCTTAACTTTGTCTTCTTCCTCAGGTCCTCGCGGAGTGAGTGAGTGAGTGAGTGAGTGAGTGAGTGAGTGAGTGAGTGAGTGAGTGAGTGAGTGAGTGAGTGAGTGAGTGATAGATAGATAGATAGATAGATAGATAGATAGATAGATAGATAGATAGATAGATAGATAGATAGATAGATAGATAGATAGATAGATAGATAGATAGATAGATAGATAGATAGATAGATAGGGTAGGTAGGTAGGTAGGTAGGTAGGTAGGTAGGTAGGTGGGTGGGTGGGTAGGTAGGTAGGGTGGTAGGCGGGCAGGCAGGCAGGCAGGCAGGCAGGCAGGCAGGTGGGTGGGTGGGCGGGTGGGTAGGTAGGTGGGTAGGTGGGTAGGTAGGTAGGTAAGGTAGGTAGATAGATAGATAGATAGATCGATAGATAGATAGATAGATAGAGAGAGAGAGAGAGAGAGAGAGAGAGAGAGAGAGAGAGAGAGAGCTCTTTAATTTGAACTGGTGAGATCATCCCCGCTAGTGACAGGGTTTGCTTCGCCATTCACAATTTTAAAACACGACCAATGTGCTCCAAATAAGAACTTTTTAGAGCCTGATGCTGCTTTGAGGAACAAGTACATGGCCCTTGGGTAGTCTTCAAAGTTACCGGCCCTTCAAGCCACGTCAGTTCTTTTTTTCTTTCTGCCCACCTCTTTTTAGGGACAGTTTTCCCTACATCCCCGACTCTTTGCAAACGCCGGCGAAACTCTCTGCTTTTTGAATAAAGAGCCTTCTCTCTCTCTTTGCTAGGCCACATGGGGAATGACTACACTGATGACTCGGGAATGTTGGACATTACGGGTACAACAGTGAGAGGGTAAAAAAGAAACGTTTAAAATTAGATGCAAAAAGAAGTGCTGCTAGCAAAGTTCGCACAAACATTAAATTTGAGAAGGAAATCGATAAGATAAACTCTGAATCAAAAGAAAAAGCTGTATCTTATAAAAGTGGTTGTTTTGGCGTGTTGGTTCGACGAAATTATTAGATAAAGAAAAAGCGCAGCAACAATGGGACACTTATTGCGAAAGCCCGAAGTGTATCATTGTACGGAAAACCGTCGTCGTTGGTGTTATTGTAGAGTTATTGTCCTGTACATAAAATGGTCGTTGTGAAAAACGCATTAAAAACATATGGGTGATCTGATGGAATTTCACTGCGCAATCAAAGCGCGTAAACAGACTTAAGTGCCAGAGGGTTTTTTTCCGCCAGCCGGTGGTCATTTGTTTGCCATCTGTCGTTCATTTAGTGGGCCACCTCTTGGCCACAACACCAGATTTTTTATCGATCTACCGTGTTTGAAAATGTGTTATTGTGAAAATAATATAAGGTAGCCTTAGTCGTAAACGTTGGTCCATTGCCAGATATTTTTTTCTTTTGGTGCGTGCAGATTGAAATAACAATCACTAAATTTAAACGTGTTTTTAGAATTCCACGATAGGAGAAATAACACTACGTTCAAACAAGAGCAAGAGAAAGAAATGTCACTACATTGCCGGAAACAAAAATACGCAGAATCGCTGAAAGCTCTCGCAGGCTTTCTATCACGAACGTGGCTTCGCACCCTCATCGAGTGCGGTGTGAATTGTTGTGATTACGTCTTGTGCAGCCCCATCCAAAGTTGCAGGTAATTCAATAACAAAGCGCAAATGGCACGGGTGGCGTCTTCGCTTTTTCGGCCCCCTTTAGTTATTTCCATGACTCGAACCCTCGGTGATAATTACTCCAAGCGAACTTCTAGAACTTCGGCGGTCTGGTTCTTTCGATATCGACACATAAATGTTTTTACGACATGTGCACTTCCGAGCCCACTTAATGTATGGGGACTTCATAGTTCAAGGGTGACTGTAAACAATGTTTTTGTAAGTGGAAAGGAGTACGCCAGAATAGCATCCCGTGGCTGCCGTCCCCTTTTTTTTCAGATTCTTTACGAGCGCGTGGGCATAGGTGCGACGTGATATTGCAACGAAGTTATGCGTGTGTGTGTTGTTTTTCTTTTTTATTTGCACCAGAGAAAGGGCACACTGCAACCTTTTTCAGCCAAGCGACTTCACAAGAATGGCGTGAACACCGCCGTAAACACTGTGTGCGCTTTATGCACGGTGTGCGCACGCTCACGCACGCTGTGTGTACGCTTAAACTGGGAAGTGTGGCATCGCGATAGATCATTAGGTAAGCTAGCTCGAAGGGTCAGTCGCAGAGGTCCTTTATAAGAGATACATTGCAATAATAAAAATGCAGGGAGGTCACCCTCCTCCTCTAAAAATAGCTTTGATCGAACGTTGGCTCGTTTAGGTTCTAACTAGAATGAAACAAACTAAACAGCATAATTCCTGGAATACGCGTGGCATATTACACGTTCAACGCAAAGCGACGAGGCTTAGGAAACAGCTGAAGGCTAAACGTAACCCTGAATGTAAAAACAGGCTGAGCTTAGCAATAATTCGTGTGAAAACAAAAAAATCAGCCAAGGCCGCGTGTTTCACCAGTACCCTTCCGACGTTTCTGAAAACCTCCCAACAGAAATTTTAGAATTTCTCTAATGCCCAAAATTGTGACTCCAGAAATGCTTCCCGGTGAACTAACACCAACCTGTTGAACGACTATTTTCAGCTAGTGTCTACCGAAAATAATGGAATTTTCCGCATTGCCATTTACTGGCAACTTGAACCTTTTATAGTAACCGAGATCGGTGTACTCAACCCTTTCTTAAAAATAATTCTAAAAAAATTGCCGGACCCGTGAATATATCCAAAGATTTCTCTAAACATACGCTGAATGTATAGATAAATTTTTATGCATAATTTTTAACAAGTGCCTGTCAACCAGTTCGCTACCCACAGAATAAAAATGGCAAAGGTAATCCACATTCCCAAATGCGGCAGAAAAGCCGATAATTCCAGCTTAAGACCAACTTTCCTGACATGCAACACATGCAAACTGCTTGAAAACCTCATCTTTAAACACATAAGAACGTTTCTTGGCTATGAGCGCATTTTATCACCGTTTCAGCACCGTTTCCGTCAAGGTTTTTCACCCGTCACCCAACTTCTTGAACTGATTCACAACCTTTCCTGAACCGTTTACTATCAGAAACAAAGAGACCTTATCATGCTTCATTTTTCGAAAGCCTTAGATTTGGTACCTTACAACAAATCTTTAAGACTAGAAGAAACCCAGGGAAAGCGCCCAGTCAGTGACTGGATTAGAGACTTCTAGTCTGACCGATCACAGTACGTTCAAATTCATCAAGAAATATACTGAATATTGAGAACCACATCGGGTGCACCCTAAGGCTGTACTTTCACACCTATTTTTAATATTAATCAATGATTTACTCAAAAATATTCAAGTTAACAAAATACTTTTTGGAGGATTGTATTAGTTACCAAGAAATTATTTCCCTTGAAGATAATGTTTTATTTAACAACGCTTTACAATCAGTATCCGCCTGGTTTTACGACTGGCAGATGACCCTGAACACAACCAAATCAGCGCTTCGAAGAATAAGCAGAAAACAACAGGCATCAACTTTTTTTTACAACGTAAAAAATGTTCCCCTCACAGTCGTGAAAGAACACCAATATCTAGGCAAAACTCTAACACACGACCTTAGATGGGATTCATATGTCGCCCAAGTCATACCTGCACCCTTACAACCATTTCCTGTTTGAAAAGACGACTAAGGCAGGCACCATCAGAAACAAAAATACTCGCTTATGATACATTCGTAAAGCCAACTATGGAATACGCAAACGTCACCTGGTTTCCTTCCAAAAACACGCTTATACACAAACTTGAAAGATTACAGAGGAGAACTATCAGGTTCATCTATAACGAATACAGGACAACTGATTCGCCCACAGAACTCTTCAAAAAGCAGAAATTTTAACCCTGAAACCGGGAGGGAATTCTCGCTGTCGATATTCTTGCACCAGTTAATAAACAAGCAGTTGAACGTAGATGGCTCGAAGTGTATATCAACAGCACAAACTAGACGAACACGACACGCGCATTCGCTAACTTTTCGAGAATACCGATTGCCGCACCGATTGCTTCACATTTTTTTCGTCCCAGTAGCCATAAAAGAATGGAATAACTTGTCTTTCTGCATAGCAAGCAGTTCAACGTAAGAAAGTTTTTCGCCTCTGCTGGAAAATCACCCACGAGCTTCGGTATAAATCAATCATTACAGCAGCTGCTTATGAAGCATCATGTTATTTTTGTATTTAATACGCCATTTTACAGTTGCACGGTTGTTGTGATGTAATAAAAGTGTACACTTTCCCACTTATGCGTGCCCAAACTTACGTTGTAGCGATCAAATTTTGCATAATGTTGTACGTTGGGAAATGTATGTTGTATATAGTTGAAGGTTGTATTATTTTGCCCTTCCTGCAATAATCCCTGATGGGATAGGCCGTCTAAATAAATAAATAAATAAATAAATAAATAAATAAATAAATAAATAAATAAATAAATAAATAAATAAATAAATAAATAAATAAATAAATAAATAAATAAATAAATAAATAAATAAAAATTTATCAACTGAGTAGGGAAAAAAAGTCGAGTTTAGTTGATGCTAAATGTTAACAGCGTGCAACTGGAGAGATGAAATTGAGTTGGTGGAAGAGCCAAAGCTGATAAACAGAACCAAGATAACTGCAATTCGGACTTAATATGCCATAAAATTGAGAAAATCAAGTAAGTTGGGTGAAGTTTAAAATTAACATTAGGAAAGAAATTCGGTATTGGGGAGGTATCAGGCGTATTCACTGGCTTAGAAAAAGATAGCGCGAGCGGCAACTCGCGATAATATGGCAGTGCATGTCTTTATGACAAAGTCTTGGAGTGGTCAAATACAAAGTTAGGCCTTCCATGTGAGCAAGCAAGCCAGCAGGAATACCAGCAAAAGAAAAAAAAAGAACAATAATAAACTCGCCTTTCGAAATTCCCGCCTCCTTTTACTTCTCGTCGATCTTTATTAGGTGCTCTGTCTCCTGCCGTGGCAAATCTCTAAAGCGTGTTCTTTACAAATCTACAGTACACTGGCGAGCACAGCTATCTTCGCCGAAAGTGGAAGAAAATTGCAGAGTGGGCAGACCTTATTACTCCATTCCTTCCTTTTTTTGCTGTGTAACGTGTTCGTAGCACGTAAAAAGAAAAGGAAACCTTCGACATTGGGACACGCAAACGACAGGCGGTTTTCTAGCTGGTATAACAGCTCCGATCGAAAATTACGTTTGACAGCCAGTGATTGCTTTCTTTTCGTTTATTTGATGTCTCGCCTTTCCTCGACTTTTTCCCCCAACCTTCCACTGGATTTTGTTTGCACGGCGCCATACACGATCACAATGGAAGATTACGATTTCAGTTATACAATCACCAGGTCTCTTACGCTATTTGGAAACTCGCCTCAGCAGTATTGAGCCGGGAGAACGAGCGTTCACATGCTACCGGCTGTCGTCAGAGCAGAGTTTTCGATTGCGCCATTTACTTCACTTCGGCGATGCTTTCCGAGCGTTGGCGGTGATTTTTTATCTTCTTACCGCCACGTTAGAACAAAGATCTCTTACGAGCCGTGTCGCTGGAAAAGAAACCGATATTCGCCTTTCCTTCGATCAATTTCTCGAACTCACTTTGAAATTTTAGTTCTCGGGGCTCTCTTTTAGAAATATAGACAGCTGCGACCAGCCCGGCATAACGTGTACAAAAAAAAAAAAAACGCGGTTGGCAGAGAATGCCCACGTCTCGCCTTCAACGCTTTATAAAAAATGGCGGGGTTTCAAACAGAATAGGCGGGGAAGGAGGCGGGTGGTATGTATGATGTTGGATGTGGGCGCCCATGATTTGTGAACAAATCGTTTCAACAATACCTTGCCCGATCTGTCCCGGCAGTTACTGGGCCACTTTTTTTAAATATCAAGCGCAATATGTAGAACTGACGCGTTTATTTAAAACATCAATTTCTTATGCAATATACTCAAGCCCGATATTCTTACTCCTTTTTCTAGCGCGGTAGCCAGAAGTGGTGAGGCACCGAATTTGGAGATCATATTCTTGCATCTCAACTGTATGATGTTATCGTATAAAGCGGGGACAACACATTAGGCCCCACATAAATTCGGTGCTGTTTAGGCCCCACCGAGGCGTCATTCTTAATATAATCTATTACTTCAAGTGAATTCTTGGTGATAAATGGGTCGTCGATGTTAAGGCTACCGAGATGCCTCTGTAAAAACCGGCTTAAATGCGACTGCCAAGCTCCGCGCTCACTAACAATGCACCTAAAAGGCATCTTATCTTTATGCGTCTTAGCTGTGAAAAACACATCGACGACCCATTTATCACCAAGAATTCACTTGAAGTAATAGATTATATGAAGATTGACGCCTCGGTGGGGTTTGCCTTTTCTGTTTACGTTGAAGATTTATTCTCTTCTGTGCCGCACTCGGAACTGTTTGCGTTTGTTAGGCAATGCATTGATGGGAACGGCGTGGTCAAGTTCCAGAATTCTTGTGGTATGTCGGTGGACTGTTTTATGCGTTTGTTGGAGTTTTATCTGGACGCAACATTTGTTTCTTTTGAAGGACGCACGTATATTCAGAAACAATGTATTTGTATCGGGTCATGCGTTGCGCCAGTCTTATGCAATATTTTTCTTGCTAGTGTCAACCGGGACTTGTTTTTAAGTTTTGACAAGGATGTTGTTCTGCGTGTGTTTAGATATGTCGACGATTTTTTAGTGGTTTTAAGAAAACAGTGCTCACCTAACTACATTGCAACCGCAGAAGGGATTTTAGAGAATTTTAGCCGCCATGGGAAGGGTCTTGCATTTACACACGAGGTTCCCAGTGATGACACCCTGCAGTTTTTAGATATTGATTTTAAGTTTTCAACCGACCATGTTTTTGTTGGGTCTATCGCCCGCGTGCCCGTATACAGCTTCCGCCATTTTCATCATCTCATTCAAAGACTGTTAAAGGGGCCATAGCGTCTCTGGTTTTAGAATCGGCACTGAAGAAGTCCTGTACACATGCTGTTCAAGAGTGCTTTGACTCTCAACTGAAGAGACTTCTGTCGGTCGGTTACCCGAGCTATGCCTTGGTGGGTGTTGCCGACATAGGTCGGCAAAACAGAAAGAACTCACTCAAACTCAATCACGTTTTTTTTTATTTACGCTGTACTCAATCAAACTCAGACTCAAAAAGTTCGTCTGTTCACAAAATCACTCGTACTCACTCATCAATTACTCATTTGTAATCGTACTCACTTCTACTCAAACTCATTTGTCCTCACGAGTATTCGTACTCAATCTGTACTCATGAGTACTGAATCTGTACTCATGAGTACTCAATGAGTACTACTGCTCATGAGTACTACTCATGAGTACTACTCATTCTGCACTCGCGAGTACTACTCATTCTGCACTCACGAGTGCTACTCATTCTGCACTCATGAGTACTACTCATTCTGCACTCATGAGTACTCAATCAGTACTCATGAGTACTCAATTTGTATTACTCACGAATAATCAACTTATCTGCACTGTTAGCTAGGTCGTAGCTCGAATGAAAGACTAAGTAGAAAAAATAAATTGTTTAATTGATTAGAAAAACACAGGTTACATATAAATCAGGACAGAGGAAGAAAACGTCTGACGCGGTGCACTGTCGTTGGGCGACTTACTGTGCGAAGGCAAGTACACTGTACATGTGAGAAAGTGAAACGTAACGTAAGCACTCGCGTTGCGCCTGGTGTCTCGTCTTGTTCTCAGGCCGGGTCGGGCTCAGGGGAGCTCGGGGCTTGTCGGTGCGGCCGTGGCCGTAAACTGCGTTTTTCTGCGTGTCTTCGGGTGGCAGCTTTTGTCGTCCGTTTTCGTTTCCGAGCGGGCTGATACGTATCCTAATCGTGCTCTGAATCCGAAATGCGCCTGCCCGCAGGCACAATGATGCGTTCGCGTAGATTGACGTCCGTTCGTATCCAGATCACTGCCCGCTTGTTCACAGATGCTCGATGCTGGCGTTTGTTTTTTGTTGTTCCAGATACTAGAAACTTCGTTAAGAGGGTGTTCGTCTCGTTGAGTTTCGGTGGTTTCGGTGAATTTCAAATCTGCTTGATTTTATTGTGTGTGTGCCGTGGGATTCACTTCGTCAGACCTGAACTTGACAGTGTTTACGGCGTTGCGTTGGTTGCGCCGCTTCCGTCGGCGATTGTGTTCATGTAGCTCGTCGCGTGCTTGATACATGTGGGGGCGTAGTCGTCTGGTTTGTCCCGTGGCGAGCTGCGCTGTGTAGGGATGGCATAGTTCGGCGCGTTGAGGACGTTGCTTGAATTGACGCGTGCGTTGCGTATGGTGCGGGAGCCGTTTGGCTTTTCGTTTAGTGTGCGGTAGCGGGGCGTTTTCGTAGGGTGGCATGGCTGATCGGTCAAAGTAGTTGCGGCTCCGTGCTCGCAGTCGCCGTGGTTGTTTCGGAAGTGAAACCGTTGTGGTGGGGAAGCGGACGTAGTTCGTGCCGTCCGTTCGGTCCCACATTCCTCGGCGTCGCAAGCGTGACTTCATCGTCAGGGCATTCGATGCTTCGTCTGGATCGGGTTCATTCGTTGCCGTTCTTGCCGTGTCCGTGTCGTCGCTCAAGACCTCGTCTTTTGTCCGTTGTTTCTATAATGCTGTAATCGCTCTCTCCCATACAAGCAGGATCCGTTTATCGCGTGTCCGCTTGCTCGCGGTTGCGTCCTCTTGTACGAAATTTGTTTGTCGTGTGAGTCTCGATCGGAGCGCGGGTGCCGGTGATCTTGTTAATTCTGGCTCGGTCATGCCGCGTGCGCTGGCCGTGTCTTTGCTCGTTGACGGACCTACTTGCACGAGTGTCATGTCGTTCGTCCGCTGGACTCGGGCGGGAGCAGCGGGTGTCGGAGAGCTCGTACTTTCCGGTAGGGTTGAACCGCGTGCGCTGGGTCTTTTGTTGCTTGTGGCCAGGTGATTTCTGCGGTTGTAACATTCGCTGGCCAAGTCCGGATAGCACCTGCAGTGGGAGCGGAGGATGTCGCGAACAGCAGTTTCCTCCGCGTGTGCTGCGGCTTCGTGGCGTTCCGTGCGTTGTGCATTTCGTTCTCCGTGGTCAGCTCCACTGGTTCAAGTTGGATGTCGTTCATCACTTCTGGTGCGTTTCGTGCGCTGTGCGTCTCGTTTTATCTATGAAACTCCCCTATAATTGGGGTGCGGTCGTTCGCCCCGTATGGTACATTTCAGGCGCCGTGCGTCTTGCTCGCTTGTCGTGGCCATATCCACCAATCCGGATGAGATGTCGTTGGTTGCGTGGACCCGCGCCGGGACAGCACGTGCGGAAAATGTACGTACCGGCTCCGTTGCGTTCCGTGCTCTCAGCGTTCCGTTCGTGTACGTCTGTAGCGGAAGAGCGGGTGCCAGGAACGTGGTGCCTTCTGGCTCGTGCGCGCTGCGTTGCGCGTCTCGTTGCTCGTTGCTGGAATGACCTGCGCGTGGGCGATGTAGCTCGTGGGCGATGTAGCAGAGCAACGTGTGTTCGTGATCTCGCCAGAAATGCACTGACCTTCGATGCGTCTCCGCAATCGTGGCGATTACCTTACAAAGGTCCGGTAAGCACGCAATCACAATTTTGCATGCGTCGTCTCGTTCATGTGCGTGCCGTCGTGCATTCTGCCTGTGCTCGGATCTCGTGCAGTCCAGGTACCGGGGAAAACGTGCGGCCGACTCTTGTCAGTTGTCTCAGAAAACTTTCTCGTTCATCACGCAGCCTTCTGCTCTCAAACAGCGCCGCTTGCAGAGTCATCTGCCGTTTGTTGTCGGAGGCAGCCTGAAGTAGCGTTGGCACATTCGTTCGTTTGGAGAGATGGCGACGTTCTTCGCTGTCCTCTGGAAGACGCAAGATGATGTCGTCCTTACGGCCAGAACAGGGTAGCCCTCGTAATCGTAGTGCGCTCACGAACTGCTGTTTCTTCGTAGAGCATAGGACGTAGCGTACCGTTGAAGTCAGCACTGTGTCGACCACCGCTGGCGTGGAGTGCGTCGGTGCCCCATGTCTGCGTGCTGCACTCTCGTAGTCGTGGTGCGGTCCGTCCAGGTTGGTCGTCCATTCGTCCTCCCGTGGCCTTAAATCATGATCCTGTCGACTGCAACATCTTAGCTATGTCGTGGCTCGAATGAAAGGCTAAACAGAAAAAAATAAAATGTTTAACTAATTAGAAATACTGAGCTTACATATACATCAGGACAGAGGAGCCCGAGAAGAAAACGTCTTACACGGTGCATTGTCGTAGGGCTTCCCACTGCGCGAAGGCACGTACACGGGAGAGAGCGAAACGGGACGTACGCACTGGCTGAATCGCGGCTGAATCGCGGGGCAGTTGGCCAGTTGTAGAGAGGGCGCATTATGTACGTGAAGCTACTTAACGGCGACCCCAGTAGCTCTTATGTGTACAGCGGGGCGTGATATTAAGTTGCAATAATTAATTATCTTTATGACGGACACAGACAGACAGACTGACAGGCCAACATTGTCGCGCTCAAGTGGCCAAAGAAAGACTATCGTCTTTAAAACCATCTGGAAAGAGACGCTGCCGCCGCTGTTCCGAATTCTGCGAGCATTGCGCAACCGTACCCCTCGCAACCGCCGCCAGTCCGCAAAGTAAGAGATAAACAGAAAGACGAAAACCGGCTAGCGCGCGAAAAGCCAAAGAGGGAGGTCCCGCCGCGAAAAAGGGACAGGACGGGCACTACGCGTCGTTGTGTCTATTTCCGTTAACAGCTAGGCCAAAACCAACACGGGTCTGATCTTACTAATTTTTCTATGCGTGTGTGTGCGGTTACCCAGAGCGCCCGACACAAATTTGCTGCACCTAGCGACGCGCCGACGGTGGGCCCGATTCGCACCTCGGTCAGCCAGCCCGCGGCAGACGTGCCGCAACTGGCGGCACACGGCGCCGCCGAGTCTACTCTCCTTTTCCCATCGAGACGGCCGCACCAAATCACGCTTGGTACGACCGGCCCGCAAAAGACACGCAGCGACGAGTAGACTCTGGAGACGGCGCCGCTGAGTCGCCTCCCCTTTCCCATTCGTGGCTCGGCTGACGCAATCACTTCGCCTGCATTCGCCGGATTCAAACTGCGGCCAGTGATAGTCCTGATTGGAAAGATTCGAACTGCACGCGGCTGCGGCGGAACCCCGGGGGTATAAAACCAGCCCTGAGGCAGCGGCTGTGCGGCGGCATTTCATCGGAGGCACTGAGTTGAGAAGTGCCTTTGTGCGAGCCATGTAACGCTCTTGCTACCTTTGTATATATTGTATATGAATGCAGCTTAAAACCACCGTCGGCTCGACAACTTCATCGCTCTCCTCTGCGCCGCGTCTATGGCGGACTGAGCAGGGCAACGTCGCAACGTCTATGCATCTGTATTGTTAACCTGTGGCTTTTGTATCTATGTTGTACAACGCGCCCCTTATGTAACACCCCCTGTGGGGTCTTTAAGAAAATTAAGTGAAGTGAATCGAACAGTGGTGACTGAGCTAGAATGGCCCAATCCCAACAGTGTGTGTGTGTGTGTTCGGGGGGGGGGGGGGGGGAGGGGTGGAGAGGGTATCGGTTGCAGTCGAGGGCCGCGGTGCACCCAGTTGCTGCCGGTACTTGGCAGCCGTTACAGCAGCGTAGAACTGCGCTGCCGTGCTTTGTGTACTCGAGAACAAAGTTTGTAGACGCGTTTTTCGGAGGCGTGATAGCTTGCACTGACGTCACTGTATTGCCGAGTTGGTGGGTTGGTTGCACAGTGGAAATCTGCAGCTCTTATCTCGAGCAACGCGGATGAAGCTGACAGCGATCGATCAAAAAGTGCGGTGACGTCGTTATGTGCAATCCACATGTTTTACGAGACGTTCCAAGATGCGAGCTTAAGCGACAATCCCGGCGTCTGGCGTTGGCGTTCATCAATTCAAAACAATTCCTTCACGAGGCCACTCATAGTGCGAGCTTAAACTCCGCGGTATAGTTGCTAGCGAGGGGTGGTCGCCCCGCCTGTAAACAGTAGTGAAGGTGGGGGAATAACAACCACCGAAATTCACCATCATCGTCAGCGCCCTCATTACACGGTGGCATAAACGAGAAGCGGCGAATCGGGTTTCCACTCGAAAGTAAACCATTCGAAAGCAAAACGCTCCTCCAGCGGCAAGATGACAGAGCTCTTCGACAAAATATGCGAGGCTAAACAAGGCGCCGCACGCGTTGAACTGGATAATATGATGTCCGATTCACAACTCACAAACGTGCTTAGGTGTACTCGGATATTTTATTTCCATTGCTGGGGCAAATTCCACCGCCGCGCCTGCACGCCGTAGTGCACGGTGGGGCTATATGCTCACTTGTAAATGGCACTACACGAGACCATATTACTAGCGAACCTGAGCAAAATGTTTCAAAACGGGAGCCTAATAAAACCATCTGGGCGCACGTACATCAGCCAAACTGTCGCTTGAATATGCACAGCTAACGTTACAAACCACGCAGTCGGTTTGACGCGAGTTACGTAAATTAACTGCGGCTGTTGAAATGAGCGGTTCGGCTCACGAAACGACTACACAGCGTGACATGCGTCTACAAAAACTTCTGAAGACCAAAAAAGAGGGACTTCAGTACGCCTAGTTCGTGCGTTGTTAGCAGCCTCCACCGCCTCTCCCCTAAAACAATTGGAAGGGAGCAAGCGCAATGAAGCCGCCACGCGTTCACAGGCCGCGTCAACAAAAATAACCGCGGCAGTCAACAAATCCCATCAGAGAAGAGCAACTGCGGCCGCGTTTCCCGCCGGGCCCTCACCCCCCCCCCTTTTTCCCTCTTCACCGGGACCCCTTTGCGAGCGACCGCCGAAAAACGCTTACAGCGCCACACAGGGACCGGGAAAGGAGGGAGGTGCAGTTTTCGTTGTGTAATTTTACCATGCTTGACAGTTAAGGTGCACAGCGGCACCGCTAAATGTTTGCGACTCGTATACGGGCGCCCGGACTCGAGCTCGTGATAAAACTTGCTTGCACTACTGTACTCAGGAGTGCATATACTCATGAATACACAGTACTCATGAGTACACAGTATTCATGAGTATTGTACTCATGAGTGCTGTGTACTCATGAGTACTGTATACTCATGAGTACTGTGTACTCATGAGTACTGTATACTCATGAGTACTGTATATTCATGAGTACTCTGTACTCATGAGTACTGTGTACTCATGAGTACTCATACTCATTAGTACTCAAACTCATGAGTACTCCTACTCATGAATACTGTACTCATGAGTACTCACACTCGTGAGTAGTGTACTCATGAGTACTGTACTCACGAGTAGTGGACTTACCCCTGTACTCACTCGTCATCGTACTCACTGTTTTTTTCTGGGTGTGTGATCACTCATCATCGTACTCACTCGTGAGTTTGAGTACAAATGAGTACAAATGAGTGTACTCACGAGTGAGTACGCCGACCTATGGTTGCCGAAGCCTTGCTGCGGAAAGCCAAAGGCCAAGTAGGTGCGAAGCGGCCAGAACAACCCAAGGCGAAGCCTGTTGTTCTGCCTTATATACATATAGTTACGCACAACCTGAAGAAAGTGGCAGAACGGTACCAAGTGCCGGTAGTGTTTTCTGCTCCACAAAAACTTGGCCGCCTGTGTGCGCAAATTTCCGGCAAGCCCAAACCGAAGAAGTGCGAAAAGAAGCATGCCAAGCGCTTTGTGCCCTGTGACGTCGGGGTAGTCTACGAGATACCGCTTTCATGCGGGGAGGCCTACATCGGCCAGACGGGCAGATGTGCGAATGACCGGGCACGCGAGCATAGTTCTTCTCTTAACAATGATACGCGCGCATATTTACCCGCGCATTGCCACGATTGCAGGCCTGTCAGTCCTTTGGAAAAATGCAGACCTTTTTTTTGCGCAGATAAGAATTCTCGGCAGGAGTGATAATACAGTGGCGAGGGAGCTCTTTGAAGCGTTTTATATTAAGCAGAAAGGGTACAAGTGCGTCAGCGATACTTCCGGGTTTTTGCGTGCCAGCGAGTTTAAATTTTTGAAAACGTCAATTTGATCATGTTCTCTGGTTGATGCGTTCCATTTAGTGTACCGAAGTGCGCGTGCGCATGCTCCTGGTGATTCATGTATAAATATGAGACGATGCCTCAATAAATGTTAGTTGCAAGTGAGCGCTTGTCCCGTCGTCCTTCTTTACTGTCGTTGTCCAAGTCGCGCTCTATTTTTTGATCATAATGCACCATCTTGCCCAGCAGACTTGCTTAACGGTAGCAACAGCTTATCGCCCCTCTTCCAATAAATCTGATCACTAAAAAAAGTTCCACATGCGAAGAAGTAGGTGCCAGCGTGGTGAAAAATTGGGCTAGGAATTGTCATCAGAGCTTATTTTAAAAGCGGCGATGAGATATCTGCCGCGATGCTAAGCCTACGCTGACCGGCCAGCGCGGCGCGAGGTGCGGCGAGCGGCCGATGGATGGCGTTACCTGAGCGGAAGCACCCGAAGAGGCTACGGCAGATGTCTTGGTCACCGATCGCTCAAACCGCAATTATGGCGGAAATAAAGTTCCACGTGCGAGAAAGGGGATCATAGTATGGTGAAAAGTTGTGTTAGGGAGTGTCATTGGCAGTTGCACAGATAGCGGCGATCAAATATCTGGAACAGTGCTAAGCCTAAAGTTCCCAACATCCGAGCCGACCCGAGCAACGCAAGCCGGTTGCGGGCTGTTGGGGTCGTTCCTCTTCTAAAACTCGCCGCGCGCGAGCGGGTTGCGTTTGCGTTCCCCTAGGTTCTTGGGGGCCCCAAAAGCCGGCTTCTCATATTCTAAAACAGCCTAGTAATGCTCGTTGGGTTGGTTTTTACGATAGTAAGCGAAAAATGTGGCCGCGGAAGAAAAAAATAACGACGGGTTCAGAATTACGCGATAAGGCTCCACACGAGCGAGGTGAAAGCAAGCATGAAAGGAAAAGAACTCCCGCGTGTCCTGTTCCAGGCAGAGGGCGCACGAACACTGCGAAGGCGGGGAAATTGAATTGCATTGGACAAACGTCCGCTCAATCTATCAAGAGAGGAGTGAGACAGGGAGACAAAGAGCGTGAGGGGGGTAGCAACGAGCGGATAACGGCGCCACAGCACTTATGGGGAACCCCTGCTGCGCTCTTCCGACAGCTTTCCCGTTGAGAGGAACGGCTTTAATTTTTTTCCCTCTGGCCTGGCAAACTCCATCACGGACGCTACTAAGTTATCCAAGAGGAAGCGAGTGTGCGTTGATCCTATCAGGTCAATTATTTACCTCATTTTGTTCGAGGCTTTGGTGCCTTCAGATTGAGGTCTTACAGCACGCAGGTCATTTCGAACTGGTGTCGGTCTGTAGCGGCTGGTCTCAGCGCTCAACCTGGTTCGTTTTCTTGTTCGTTGTGTTTTTCTTGCGCTGTGTCTAAACGTATGCATTACAAAGAAGCTCAAACTGACACTTTCGTTAGACAAGCACTGTTTCTCCTTAGCGTTCACTTGATTTCATCGTCTTTAAGACTCTGATTACAACACCATAGTTTAATTATTCTCACATTTTGTCCTCAGCAGTTGTAGCCACCGGCATGTATTCATTGGAGTTAAATATATTAGGAAAAACTCGTTAACAGTGACGACCGCTGCCGCCCACTCGCATGCCTGCTCGCTAATTAGATAATTCGGCGAAAGTGCCGTCGTGCCAAGCTGACTTGCTGTCAGCAGAGCTCTGAGAACTTTTATTCTTTCATCCTCGCTAGTTTGGCTTCGGTCATACGAGAAAGGCTGCTGTCATGGGTCAATTAATGTATGATAAGTTAGTGAAATAAATATTATTTATTTATTTATTTATTTATTTATTTATTTATTTATTTATTTATTTATTTATTTATTTATTTATTTATTTATTTATTGGGACTGCAATTCTCACCCACCGAAGATTTTGGCAGGGTTGTACAGAAATGTTCGTTGAAAGAACAAAACAATAAGGTAGCAATATTCACAAACATGGCAACAATCGTAGATTAAAGGAGTTCTGAAGAGGTCTTTCGATACATGGATGTTCACATTTTCAGGTACATCAGTGTCCTAGTAATAACCTCCATTAAAAATATTGTTCAAGCGATGAGTATTAGTGGAGTTATTCGAAATCTAATCATCGCATTTTCGTCGGGGCGGTATACCCCCTCGTTTCGTCCACCTTCTCGTTCCGCGCAAGCGTGACTGCCCATGATGCCTCGCTTCTCGGTGACGTCTGTAAGAACATCCGGTGGCGCGCGTCGTCTGCTACTACGATATTCTGCGCCGCAACATCGTCTTCAGATGGGGCGATCTGACTCTGCGTTCCGTTTGGCCGTTTTTTTTTACCTTTTTGGTTATGACTCCTGCACTCCGCTCGTAGCTGGAAAGGCTGGTGGAAAGTATAGGGCGGGACCTTTACGCTTTCACACCACGCCCCGCTTTCCTAGCAAGCAGAGGCCGGTGACCAAAAATTGTAAACTCCACGGAAAGCCATTGGCTTTCGAGCGATCGGCAACCCATCGGCACATTAGGGGAAATATTGATTGGTTCGCCAAGTAAACGCCGAGACGAAGCAGTGTCACCCAGAAAGCACACCGGAGGCCAAGCTTCGGCCAAGCTGTAAAAGTGGGCCATGCCTGTCTCGCTCCACTAATGTGGGTCGGGGGTAAACAGGCAACAGCGCACCAAGTAGTTACCATACGGGCTACAACATTCCATCACAAAAAAGGGGGTTTTAAACTAGGCTACAGCGTATTTTAAAATACAGTGCGAGATTTATTACACATGCTTTAGGCATGCGTCATTTGTGTGCCCTAAAGCAGCATCGTCCGGTGGACTATTTGCGTTGTACCCTTCCGCGCTTTGTTTTTCACCATGACATGGATCGCAAATGTGTCCGCCGTGTCGGCTGTGTCTGCTTTGTAGCAATGAAATCATTGTTGCGTTCTGGCGGGGCCTTTGACCTGTGTTTTCGTGTCGGTGACGCGTGTTTTTGTGTCGGTGACGCGTGTTTTAAGTATATCTGCGTGGTGGAATAACGCCGTTTCCCTACGGCGGCTGACCGCTTAGTACGTACATGAGAACTTGCGAGGTCGTTCTCGCGAGAACTTGCGCTGTCGTTTATAACGGTTGGAGCGCTCGAATGCTACTGATGTCGGTGTTTCTTGCAAAGAATGAAGCAACCGCATACTATCCTAGCTATGTTCTTCCGACTTTCTTTTTTCACAAACAAGCTGCCATGCGCGCATTTCAAGTTTACGTGACACCCGGCGTGCGTTATACGTGTTCACAAGTTTTGAAATTTAGTTTTATATTTTCACAGGTGCAGATTAGAGAGGGTGCTGTGTGCTGTATTTAGTAATAGGCCGGCGTTCAACACTGTAGTGAAGGCTTTTCTTACGTATTGCAGGCGCTACAAGGTAAGAGTGTTTCCAGGGGCGAGGTGGCGGATGCAGCAAAGGGTCATCTCTTCGACTCTAGAAATTCTTACAAGACTGCTGTTGAACCACACATCTTCATCAAGGCAGATCGGTGCATTACTGAGGAAAAGGCTATTGTTCACCTCTACCTCAATGCTTCAGTTTTGTAAGTATATTTTTAAGCATTGATTGGTGCTTTATAAACTTATTTGATATTTTGTGTACCATTTTGCTTGTGTTTTGCTTTTATTAAAGTTGTTATTCTCTGTCTCCCTCTCTCTCTCAATCTCTCATGTTGAAGTTCGAAATTATGTTGAAATAATGTTGAAGTCATGTAGAAAATTATTTTCTATTGTTACCATTTTCAGCCATGTTCTTGTTGTAAATAAATGTGTGATATGTGCACTATAAAAATGTAAGTAAACAGAGCTGGTGGGTTATGGTGCTCCTTCCCATTCATTGCCTTCTCTCAAATTATCGAAATGTTGTTGTAGAACTTGTTTAGTGCAT
>NW_027526335.1:71647807-71726495 GCF_048455015.1 Haemaphysalis longicornis | reverse complement strand
GGACGACGCCGGGCGCTCTTCACGAGGCGCACGCTCACGTGCGCTCGGCTGGGCTGAGTTTTCTGGTAACGCTCCGCGGCGGAACTGAAATCATGCTTCGCTTCAGCTTTTTCGTGCAAAAACTCCGTAAGAGTAGTGGCTATGGCAACGGCTAGAGCAAAGGTGGGAGTTTAAGCTTGAACTTGTATGGGCGAAGTCAACTCCATCCTAGGGAATAATTAACATCACTGCGCATGCAATTAGGGTGGGCAATTTAACAAAATGTGTCGTATTGTCTCCAGAGCTCCCCACTGATGGCAGTAAGGCCCAGATTTCAGGACAGTACGGGATCTGTTGGTGTTGCTGGATGCTGCGCTATGCGAATTCAGTTGTCCGCATTTTCAACCTGACGTGGGACACTCACCGGGAGTGTATCTGCTGAACCCAGTAACAGAAAAAAAGCAATATTAGGCGTAGCATTATTTACTCTTTGTATGTGCACGTAGATACTAAACGAGAGAGATTGATCCTTGAGTTAGAGCCAGTTTTCTTTTGTTTTTGCGGCTTACGTATTGAATGTTAGCACGGTGTTCACCACAACGCTTTAGGAAACAGGAAATAAAATAAAGTTTTACCCATTGCTGTTCCTTCATCCAATCTGTTTTACTGCTTTTCCGGAGATGCACCACCTGCGAAGGCGTTGCCGAGCAAAGCCCCAGCAATCACGGAAAACGGGGCAGCTGCGTCAATGTCGAAAGGCAACGCAGCGCACAAAGACAGGCAACGTAACAACCCGCGAGAGACCTGTGATTGGCAGTCCGGCGAGCCGAGTATCTGGCCTAGTTTCGGCATGACCAGCATTTACAGCCCACTTGTGGGGCTAGCGGATTTCGTTATCGGGCTCACAGCTTGTTATTCCGCTTGGTGAACGTTATGGGTAGGTACTTGGGAAAACTACTCATAAGGTAACCGTAGTAGGGTCGAGGACAGTTGTACTTTGATGCTTCACAAGTGATACAAGAATGTGGTAACCTAACTGATGTAAAGATTGCCGATGAGGAAACAAAAAACGTGATAAGAAACGGTGATACAAAGGCCTCCTTATCTGGGAGGTTTTGTTCGGCCGCGGCCGTTGCAATGTGTCTTGTAAAGGGAGAAAGGGGATTAGGGGCAGCGTGCGGCCAACAAGTGGCCTACTACCGTGGTTTTTTTGTATGTTACGTGCACAAGAGTTGCGAGGATTTGATAGTATTATACTTTTCCCGTCCCCTACTTTACTCAATTTATTCACGCCGCTATGATCTATGCTTGAATTGTTGGAAGGACACTTAATATTCGCATTTTCGCAACACCAACCCCTTTACTAGTATGTTTCTTCGTTATGTGCAAAGTTGCACAAACAAAACTTAACAACAAATATTCTGTGTGATATTGTACGTGCCCTATAGTGTCCTTCAGAAGTTGAAAACGACGAAATTGAATGGTTCCACAAATTTGTGTAGTTGGATACCGCCAAACCACTGCTCATTCTCGGGTCCAGTCGTTACAAGAGCGAACTCAAGGGCGCAATTTCAGTCACCGTGATTTCCGTGATGAAAGAATACTAGAGGATATCTACAATGGGTCTACAGCTACCATCATCCTCCATAAGGAGAGCAGTAAAATACCTATAAGGAAGGGTGTCAGACAAGGAGACACAATCTCTCCAATGTTATTCACAGCATGCTTACAAGAAGTATTCAGAACGTTGGATTGGGAACAGGTGGGAGTAAGGGTTAATGGAGAATACCTCAGTAACCTCAGATTTGCTGATAACGTTGCCCTGCTAAGTAACTGCGGAAACGAATTGCAAAGCATGCTTTCCGCACTGGGCGAACAGAGTAGAACAGTGGGCCTGAAAATTAATATGCAGAAAACTAAAGTAATGATCAATAACCTCGGGACAGCACAGCAGTTTGAGATAGGTGGCGAGGCAGTGGAAGTGGTAAGCGAATATATCTACTTAGGCCAAGTTGTGACCCCAGATCCCAACCATGAGGCAGAGATAATTAGAAGGATCAGAATGGGGTGGGGTGCATATGGTAGACATTCTCAGATAATGAATAGCAGCCAACCATTATCGCTGAAGAAGAAAGTGTATGACAGCTGCATCTTACCGGTACTCACCTACGGGGCAGAAACTTGGAGGCTCACTAAGAGGGTTCAACTTAAATTGAGAACGCCTCAGCGGGCAATGGAGCGGAAAATGATAGGTGTAACATTAAGGGACACGAAGATAGCGGAGTGGGTCAGGGAGCAAACTGGTGTTAAAGACGTATTAGTAGAGATTAAGAAAAAGAAATGGACGTGGGCAGGGCATGTAATGCGAAGGCAAGATAACCGCTGGTCATTAAGGGCAACAGAGTGGATCTCTAGAGAAGGCAAGCGTTGGAGGGGGCGGCAGAAAGTTAGATGGGCATATGAGATTAAGAAGTTTGCGGGGATAAATTGGTCGCAGTTGGCACAGGACCGAGGTAATTTACAGAATAATGGGAGAGGCCTTTGCCCTGCACTGGGCGTAGATAGGCTGGTGATGATGATGATGATGATGATGATATCCGCTTCTTTCCAAGCACCCCCCTCCCCCCCCCCTTAAAGTAACAGGGCAAATACCTACAGTGTCATTCCATTCCCTCCCTCAGAGGACTGTTACTATCTCGCATTGACCCTAAAGAACGAGCTTGAGTATTCCAAATTATAATGCTTGTTTTGGTTGCTTTTGTTGCCTTAGCGCAAATGGCTTAATGTGACTGCTTATGTCGATAGCGGTTTAAAAAAAAGGGTATGAACAGCCACAGCTGGGGTGTGTTCGTTAATGCTGATTTTTCATGTTTTACGCGCGCCTTCTGCTCGTTATACATGCCAATAAATAAATTTGGCCCCTTAGAATGAGCGTTGCCGATATTCGCGCAACCTTTGCCCTCGACGCAATTTTTATTTTCCAAATTTTTAAAGCGTTACGAAGCTCAAAGAAACTGTTTTGATCCCTGCGTGGTCCTGGAGAGTGGTTACGGTGATGAGCGCTGAAACAGCGTAGTGTAATGGCGGTGGGTCGTCGACACGCCTACATTGCAGAACGGCATGGTCATCCCTTCGTGCGCAACGGTATGGTAATCCTTATCCCATAAGCAGAATTAATGACCTGGCTCCTCACGACGTTTGCCGAGTAACGCTGTTACCAAAATTTGAAACACCTTGCGTAGTGTTGCGAATTCATGAAGGCTAGATGGCTTTCCACTCTATCGCTGGTACGTTCCCCCCCCCTTTTTAAGTAATGGGAGCTTGAATAGAGCTTTTTTGAGAGTGAAGCTCTTTAGCAAATCGTAATTTGTTGTGCCCGCAGTTAAAAATACCAGGAAATTACCGAGTATGCACCCGTGATTACGGGCCTCGCGTTGACCGCCCGGCAGTTAAGAAAGCCAAGAAAATGCCTAGCACTCGCGTGTACGCGCCTCGCGCCTACGGCCCAGACCCCTCTGTGCAGGTTTGTCAAGCCAAGCATACCAACTTAGGGAGATTTCCGGAGATTGCGGCGACCGCCTGGCAGTTAACGAAGCAAAAAAAAAATGCCTTGCGCTCATGTGTGCGTGTATCGCGGTGACCGCCCAGCGTCCCGTGCGCACGTTTGTCAAGACTGAATACCCACTTAGGGAGATTGGCCAAGATTACGGCGACCACCCGGCAGTTAAAAAACAAAGAAAATGCCGAGCGCTCGTGTGTGTGTTTGTGCCTCGTGACGACCCCCCAGCGTCCCCTGAGCACGTATGTCAAGACAAGCATACCCAAATAGGGAGATTAACCAAGATTTCGGTGACCACCCTCCAATTAAAAAAACCAAGAAAATTCCGAGCGCTCGTCTGTGCGTTCCTCGTGGTGACCACCCAGCGTCATCGGCGCACATTTGCAAGTCAAGCATACCCTTTTGCGAGATTGGCCAACATTGCCAAAAAGAAAACTCCAGCGTTCGCCGTTATTCTAGCAACATTTGCTCGGAACGATAAAGACAGGTCATAGCTTACGCCCCTCCGACATGATGTCCAATTATTGTCCCTTCCAAGGAAAATGAAGGCAGCCCACACTTAAGCAAAAATGATGGAGTAAAGGTCGTTGCGGCATCAGCGTTGAAGCAAATCGGCTGCAATTGTGGCCCTAACCGTCGTGAAGGTCGTGAAGGTTGTGTACAGCTTCGCTACCTTCAAATCTTACGCGTTAGTTTGAGCTTCTTTAACTTTATTAACTAAACTTAAATTCCGGTATCCCCCTCTACCGAAGCGCAAGTTTCTGAATAATTCAGTGGTATCACCGCTCTTCTTACTCTTGTCATGCGCTCTAAAAGCGTAGGCAATATCAGGAGGTAGGGCATCTTTGTGGCTGTTGTTCGCTGTAAAGGTAAACATCATTTTCCGATCAGTATGGCTGGGGTCACTGCTGAAGGAGAAGCACCTTACGATGATTATAGTTTAGCGGGAAAGTGTGTCACAGCCTGTATACGTAGATGTGCCTTGAAGCACATCTCTGCTTTGCTACGCCATACACCCATCTCAGCCTCAGACATCGTAATCGAAAGTGTAACATCAAAGTTTTCTCTTCGTTTTTCCTTTCGTAGCTACCCGAAGGGTCAATGATAGCCGTAATTTTATATGTCCTAGGATCGTTTTGGGTTCGTATAGCTGCTCTGTCGTAAGTGTAGGTCAGCTGCGCCGGGCCAGGATGTCATGGCCGTAAAATGTCTGCATGAAGCTGCCGCCGAAGCAACTACGAAGGTGACGGATTTAACGCGAAAGCCGTAACACGAACGTCAGGTCTAAAGAATATTTACGCGAGAAGGGCGGGACGGTGAAAGTTGATGATCACACGTTCGCACGTTGCAGTTTGTCGCGGCCCCTATTTTGTAAACACCCAGCAGCCGGATAATCACTCGCAAGGATCCAGGAAGGCTGTCTAAGTGATTTGCGGGCATCACAAGCTGTTATGCAGTCGTTGCTTGAACAGCATAAAAACTGTAGGCGTTCCTGCCTCTTTGCTATGACGTCTGAATTTTATAGCAAAACTGTCTATGTCTTACTGATGGTGTCCGGGGCCCGGAAAAGTGGACTACAAAAAAGCCAACTTTACGCAACCACCTCAAGAAGAAAAAACACTTCCTGTTGTAGGTACTGAGCCTGGGTTTCTCCCGTTATGAAGCTGATGTCTTAACGATTACGTCATTCCGACACGGTTGATACCCGTTCCTCCATACATCTGATGTTTACAAACCAGGTGCGCTTCGTCGCGATCGATAGCAGAACTTCAAATCCCATACCACAGCGATCAAAAAGCCATACTGAAAAAATTTTACGTCGTCGATGCAAGTGGGTACGCGTAAACGATAAAAACTTTTCAATTCAATGAAGGCAATTTCTTTAATGCGGGTCTTCAAGATTGAGTACTACTTTCACCGACCCCTCCACTGCATTATTTATTCCTTAGACTTTGGAACTTTGCCATTTGAATCGCACGCGATAAAAGTTCGCGTGTCAACCATCGTCGTGGTTAGAAGGAGGTGAGTTTCCTTTCTTTCTTTCTTTCTTTCTTTCTTTCTTTCTTTCTTTCTTTCTTTCTTTGTTTCTTTCTTCCTTCCTTTCATTCTTTCTTTTATTCTTTCTTTTTTCCTTCTTTCTTTCTTTCTCATTTTACCAACCCTAAACAACGTTATACGACCTTACTACGAAAAATTGTTCAGAATGAAGCGCTTCTACTGTGAGAGTAAGAAAGCTTTGCTTGAATGGTACTTTTATATGTGTTCAAACGAATATAAAAAGAAGCGATAATCTAATCTTAGAAGCCACTGATAGCCTTTGCTCCATGCAGGACTTGATTTCTGAAAATGCTGGGCTACATAATGTCCTGCTTAGCACAGTCAACTGTTTTATAGGCGGCGATGAAGGGTTTAAATTGAACGTCCTTGATGGCTTATTTGTGTCTTCTCTAGGTATACCTATTAGCGTAGTCTTGGACCTAGAGGGGCCTTTTGAAAACCCTGCCTCTACATTGAGACGATAATCGACTCTTCCATAGGACGCCAACACTCCGAAACATGGCGTCTTTTTTTACACCGTTGGCTATCACCCACGCAATGATAAAAACTCCCAAGCATTTCCCCGAGGGTGAACATGGTTAAGTGCGAATGCACGGGGTGATGCTATGAGGGGGAGTAAAGTTAAAATCCGTTGGCATTCGCCCGTGAGCGCGCGCGAGCCGACCCACGGAGGTCTGGCAGTTTATCGCTGCATATATAGGGGGGTACACCGCGCCGAGCGCGCCGAGCCAGGTGGCTGAGAGAGGAGGCGAGCGCAAGGGGAGAGGGACAGCGGCGCACGGCAGCTGCAGCCGAGCGAGGGGGAGAGGAGAGAGTGTGACGTCACGGTGGAGAGATAGGCGCGCGGCAGCTGCTGGGGAGAGGAGGCGCGCTGTGACGGCATACCATGACGTCACGGCGCGAGGAGCGGTGCGGGGAGCGGCGCGCACCCGCGCAGCCACGGCGAGGAGGCGGAGCGAGCGCGGTCACGTGGTGAAGTGACGTCACCGCGCCGTTGCTACTGACGCTCCTCTCCGCTCCACGCCGTTGCTAGGGAGAGGAGGACTGCGGACGCCGCCGCCGCCGCCGCCGGCGGTGGAAGGTTTGGGGTCGCTTATAAAGTGCATTCGCACTTAAAAACGAGCAGATCGGAGACGAAACATGATTCGAAGAAAGCATTTTGTCAGGGTCTTCAGTTATATCGGGAAGCACACGCCTTGTTGCGGTATTGATTTTTTATTGTTTTTGTCCGCCACCACCTATCGAGGTTTTGGGTTCCGCTATCACGCCTCATTAGCGGTTTCTGCAGAACAGCGTTTTTCAAGAAGCTGCTGGAGGGACATCGAAAAGAAACTGCTCAATACATATTGCGTCATGGCATTGTTGTTCCGCTGCGTGTTAGGTTCAAGCTACGTATAGTGGGGTCATCAATAACGCAGTTTCGGCTATGAAAAGACACGGATTGGTGATTTGGCTTCTGGGAAAGTTTATCCGTGAAGTAACTCTGATTTGTTTGCAGGCAGGGCGTAGGGTAATCTTATAGGCCAGAGTAGTCGTTCCTCCATCTCAGGAGCCTTTGAACTCAATACCCTGAAGAAGGATCATATTTTATTTTTTTTCACTACTACTACTCTCCTTTTCTTCACTACACCTACTACCATTTTCCCTCTCCTCCTTTCCCCGCAGAGTAGCATGCCGGCGAACTGATGCCGGAAAACTTCTCTGCACTTTCCTCTTTAATAAAGAGTTTCTCTCTCTCTCTCTCCAGAGTAGGGACAACTAAAACGCAAGCCCTGCCAGGGATAATGTCCAAATAAGCACCCCATGTTTCCTTGCCAACATTTTCTCCCCTGGATATTTCTTACTCTTGGTCCAACTGCGTCGCTCCGCTGATACTCCATGGGCAGCCCGCTGGGTTCTGTTGGCAGCCCACATGGAGACACTCATTGCAGCCCACAAGCCCGCCACCTTCGGGAGATCAGGGTACACTCCCCCCTCCTTAAAACGCATCGTAACATCGCAGTTCGGACAAGAGTTCTCAGATCAGATCAAATAAAAAATTCCAATTTTGCCACGCGTGGCCCCTTCTTCAGGTCGACTACAGTGTCTTTCCGGGGACGTCGGGATTCATTTAGGCCTCCTTGGCGTCTTCGTTCGCGCACGAGTTCTCAGGAATAAAATGTGGTTTTCTCAATATGTCCTCCACGAAAGTCAGATAATTTTTGCCTCCGACGAATGGTTTCGGGCTGTCCCTAATCAGGAAATTAAAATAGAATTCAGCTTTTCTTACATGAAGTTTTCCTACGGTAAATAAAGCACACACGGGCGAAAATATGAGGTAGACTTACCCTTTATCTGGAGGTTATTTCTAATACTTGAGCTAAAGCCGGGTGCGTCCGGCAGTTGCGCGACTTGTGCAACTAAGGTGATCAATTTATTGACATTCTGTCCATTGGAGCCGAATTATTATTATTATTATTATTATAATTCTTTATTCGGAAGGGGAGACTCAAGGTCTAGTCAGGGATGGGGAAGGCGGTAAAGAAGGTGAGTGTCTACATTCTCTTGTGTATCCCCGTGGTACAAGCGAAAGTCCACAGGGACATAGCAGTCTCTCTTGGGTGAGCCCGGCCCAGAGGAGGCGATGCCCACTCCCGGAGTGTCTTGATGTACGGCGGAAGAAACCCCGGAAGAAGGGCTCTTCTCTCCGCCGCGAGCCCCGAGCACTCCCACAGCGTGTGCTGCATTGTGGGCCTTGTTGGCGCGCGACACGAGGAGCATGTCACGATGGTAGTCTCCCTGGAGTGAATATTCTTGCCGGCCTTATTCGCAATTTTTATTTTTGTGGCTTTGTTTCTTGTTTTTTTTTTCACGTAGGCCACCACCCAGGGCAGCGACCCAATACTATTGCGTTTTAGTCTAGCCTCCAGAGCACGCGCCTACGATCACACTTGTATACTAACCCACTTACGCAACTGATAACGCCTGATGACCCCGACACTTGCTACTTTGTCCAGCCTTCAATCGCCACCGTACCTTCACAGCCCCGAACCCTCAACCAGACCCAACTCTACTGGACACGTTCTTACTCGCACAAATAGCGACGTATTCTCTCAAGAGTGGCCTAGCACGACTGGTATAAGAGCGCCATCGGTGACTGTCGTGCTTAGACTATTTAGCAGTGGACACAATTAAGACTCCGGCCTATATATGTATACGACTGCCTCAACTATTGGACTTCATCGAGACATCAATGTGGACAAGTGCTTAAGTTATTGGCTTCCATTTCCCTCCTTTCTTCCCTTACCACGCTCGGACCTCTGGTCTTCCTGTCTTAATAAAGGTTTTTCAATCAATCAATTTCAAGACGATAGTCTTTCTTGGGCTACTTAAACTCATAAACTTTTGTCTGTCTGTACGTCTGTCTGTCTGTCTGTGACTCGAATCAGCCACCCGGCCAAAGTAAAACAAAGCCTGCGCAATAGTCTTATATAGTCACAGCTAAATGTGCCCGTCTAAGTCCGGTGTAATGTTCATACTTGTCAACATTGTCGAAGAAACACAAGACATTACGCAAATATAAGACAAAAAATTAATATAGAAGTGATATTTGCAGCGGTCCTTTATAAAAAATCATACATGTTTGATTTGTGCGAGAATAAATACTTCATCAACTGCAGAAAAAAAAATTGGCCGCGTATCTGCTCCTTTCGTTGCAAATGACGTCAAAAGACGATAGTCTTTAACGGCTTTTGCGAAGTAAATGCCTCCCTTCGCTTTACCACTCACCTCTCATGTTGTTCCTCTTGCGTCGCGCTCCTCCCAAGGGAAAGACGCCAAATGTTTGGTTAAATCATTTTAAATTTCCCGCGTTCCACTGCTCCAAACTGGGTGTCTCGATGCGAACGCTGCCGTCGGCGAAGACGCGCGTTAATCGAGGCACCCTACTTCAATGTTTATAGAACCACGTTTCCCTACTCCACGTGCGTTGCAAGCAGAACGTGGAAACTATCTAGTGGAACCTTGCGTAACTCTTGCCGGTTGATTTCTTAAAATGGCGTGAGAAGCTATAGTGGCGCGGGCGACAGCAGGCGACGGCGGAGTGAATTCTTTTTCTGCAGTTGATGAAGTATTTAATTTCGCAAAAGTCAAGCATGTTTGAATTTTTATAAAGGAACACTGCAGATATCACTTCTGTATTGATTTGTTGTCTCATATTTGCGTAATGTCTTGTTCTTCTTCAACAATTTTGACAAGTATGAACATTACACTGGACCAAGACGGGTAGATTTAGTTGTGACTATATAAGACTATTGCGCAGGCATTGTTTTGCTTTGGCCGGGTGGCTGAATCGAGTCACAGACAGACAGACAGACGGACAGACAGACATACAGACAGACCAAAATTTCTGGGTTTAGGTAGCCCAAGAAAGACTATCGTCTTTAAAAAACAGTTTCCGTCTTTCTATACTATACTATATGAACACGGGTATGAAGTGAAAAAACTTGCACAACAGGCGCATCTTGTGACAAATCAGGCAACTGTTTTTTTCTGGGCGTTGATCCCGGTAAAATGTTGAGCATTTTATTTTTCTGCTACTCGGTTTGCTCACACCCTTCAGCACCAAAAAAAAAATTATGCTCCTCGTTTTTGTATTCTTCTTGCTCAATAAACATTTTGCCTCCTTCTTAATCTTGTTGATGGCGGACAAGGGATCTATTAACTGTCTAGGTGTCACGCTATCCATTGTATCATGATATTATTTTTTCTTTGATGCGTGTGGTACTTCTAGTCTATAAAATAGAAACGTTAGCAGTCACTCAAGAAGAAGCACACTATTTCAACTAAAATTGGTTCGCTCTTCAAAACTACGGCTAGCAGACACACGCATCCAACAGGTGCAGCCACTCTGGTGGGTCCCTTTGCGCCACATAAACGCTCTACACCAACGCAGGCTATCCCGAAAAGTGAACTTCGTTGGCGAATGCGGTTACGCATAACGGTAGTAGTCATTCCGAACTTCCAGAAGCTATACAGCCACATCAAAACAATTATAATATGCGTATTCTGGCAAGAACCGGATTGTATCAGGGGTAATGCCTATGTCCTTTTTAAAAGTTCGCGGGAAAACACCCAGAAAAACAGCATATCCCGGCACAGAACAAACCAATGATCAATGGTTTCAGGTTGGTCACATAGGTGGCAACTGTCCGAAAAAGAATAAACATCTATTTCTCGCGCTACCGTGTATTCGCTGGGAGTGTGACATTTTATATTCAAGGTTTGTCTTGGGCGAAATCCGGCGCTTTCTTGCGCCGATTCTGTGGCGTCGCTTTTTGTAGCTTCGATGTTCTGCATATCTTGCGCCGATTCTGTGGCGTCGCTTTTTGTAGCTTCGATGTTCTGCATATCGTTGCAAAAAAAAAAGTATTTGACCACAACAAAGGACACTAACATGAAGCGTACACCAACGACGCCTTTCCAATTTACAAGCAATAATTTTGCACAACTCATACATGGCAGCATTGTTTATCGCGAAGAAAACCTTGAGCATATTTCGGACGAAACGTAAGTACATAGTCGAAGACATAAACGTTACATTGAATTACAAATAGCATTGGATCGGGATTTAGGAACCAATAAGAAAATACGGTTTAAGGAACGCGTTTTTGATAGGTGATATAGAAACGCAATATGAAGTCGCTGTTTCGCCATGGTGGTTCGAGCGGAGGCTCTAACTGCGTTTCTTTCGTGCGGTTTAAACCGAACATGTCCGCTCAACCCGCCCGGTCAACGTTTCTATGAAAGAGACTGCCTGGCCCATAGCGCTGCCCGGATGAGTTGCGTTTGTCACTGTTCCCAGGCCGCTAATGATAGCAGCTACGTCAGTTTTATTTAGATTCGCTTAGTCATTTCTACGTAGCTACCGTCGTTGACAAATTTATGATTCCTTAGACCAAGGTTGCCTCGAGCTAGGTTTAGGCGCGTGAAAATTATAGCATACTGATCGCACCAGGCAGGTTATAGCTTTACAAAACGAGATGGACAATCTGCCGATGGAAAATAACTAATACCGTTTCATGTATTGCCAATACATGGCATACTAAGAGGGGTATCGCTACATGATAAAGCGGAGGTCGATTTTCACGGAAACTTTCCTGAAAAATATTTTTCATTCCCTCACGAACCTTCAGAAGGATAACTTCAAATTTTGTGCACTTTTTGCGTGCAGAGAGCCGGGAATATAGCCGTGTCTTGAGCGTTGCAGCCCACGTGAATTAATGAAACACCTAGTGCCTCCGAAGCCACCACGCGCAAAGGTGTATGTGAGCAGACGAGCCCCTAGAAACAATGCTTTCGTACTATCAAACAATTTGTCACTCAGGAATTTCTACAATATATTTTTTCTTAAAGCTGCGACTGAGAATTACTTATACATAACACAAGCTCAAACAAATTTCCACACTTTTCAGGAAAGTTACCGTAAAGTACGACTTGCAGCCGTATTCTGTAGCCATACGCCTCGTAGTAGGCCACGAATTGGCAATAGATTGGGATTCTGAAAAATGCTTGTACATGAATAATGACAATAAAATGCACCTACGCGCAGTAATACTGTCGTATAAGTATTCAAACGCACAATCACACCATCATTTTCTCCAAGATCGAGAACTGCACGGTGTGGCAAGCAAATTGTTTTTGCTTCAAAGCGTGTTCTTGTGGACGACCTTTAAAACGACTGCCATCTTGCCAACAATAAATCTGGTGTAAAAAATTAAATTAAAAAAAAAAAACAAATGTTGTCGGGTCCTAGTCTTCATTTTGTGGGCTAACGTTCGAAATGTTGAATCATTGACCAATTGGCGCCAATAATTCACGTTATAAGAGACCTGCAATTTCCCGTTGAATTCACACTCTCGGAAACCTCGGTCGTTCCCTCCAAAACTGATTTCCCCCAAAAGTCATCGTGGCCAAAATTCCAGTACTTTTTTCTATCCCCTTGTATTTTTCTAGGGGTCGCTGCCCACGACCGCCGGAGTAATTTCTCGAAATCAGTAATCGGCCTACCGTTTAGGCGAATGAGGCTAAAAACTCCCAGACCCATACCAGTACATGTTTTTCTTTTCATTGCAGCAATCGACATAATTTAAGCAAAGTGCAGTATTGGGCGAGTTGGTTATCCATCATTACTAAACAGCGCAACAAAAACACGGATATATAGCTGAGGTACACAGGACGAGCGCTGGCTTCCAACTGATCTTTTATTGAAAAAAAAAACACATATTTATACCCCACACACCTACACACACGTGCCATAAATGCACACAACAAAACAAGCAATTCATCACAGCGGTGCTATGACGCGCCACACACGCTCTAAAAATTCCCATTAGAACACACGCACTTGAAATGATAAAAAGCCCTCTCAAGCCATGACACACGTGTTGCGCCCCTAGATTACTTTCTATGTAGCGTTCCTTCCCCCTTGTAAAAAATCAAGTTCCTTGGCTGACAGAGCAACCGAAGGTACGCTGACGCAATTTTCCCCCAACCTAGCAATTTTCGCTGCCTCCACTATCTCCCTTGTCATCTGGTCACTATGGCGCTGAATGACTTCGCATTTTTCGAACATGGGAATGCACTTTCCGGTGGTGCCTTTGCAATCTCGGCAGTGAATGCCTACCTGCCCTTTGACACTTGTTCGTACATTGTTGCTATGCTCCCGGAGCCTTGTATTAAGACACCTTCCCGTCTGGCCCACGTACTTTTTTCCGCATGGCAAAGGAATCTCGTAGATTACCGACTTTGCGCATGGGGCGAACTTCGTTTTGTGCTCAATGGAGCACTTGTGGGAATCCTTTCTCGGGAGGTACGTCTTTTTGCAAAGGGCCCCCAGTTTGTACTGATTTAAACTTAACGGTTCTAGCGCAGAACATTGAAAAGAGTGTCTCGTGCTCCCTTGAGTTGTTTTTTGCGGCCAAAACGCACAAACTTGATTGTCCGCTAAGGGTAATCATTTCGGAACATGGAACTTGGCAGAAGTGTTTGTCCATGTACCTTCAAAAAGGGCTAGGGCTGTTGATGTTAGACGACCCTTTCTTGATCAGGAACTCTGAAGATGTAATTACTTTCCTAGCAACTGGCAGCACCACAGGGGTTTCAGCCTTCTCAATAGACATTAAGGACCTATATTACTCCTTGCCACAGGAAGGGTTGATGACCTGTGTTGAAGAAGGAATTGATAACTATGGAGAGGTAGCATTTCAAAATTAAGTAGGAGTGTCAGCTAGAGGTTTCCTTAGCATGTTGTCTATGTATTTAGTTTCTACGTTTGCGAAGTGGGATGGCAATGTGTACCTACAAACTAATGGTGTGTGTATAGGCTCTCGTATAGCCCCGGTTCTCAGCGACCTGTATTTGGCATGCCTTGGACGAAAAGTGGCCAGTGAATTGGGGGATATGGGTGTTCTCAAGGTTGTTCGATATGTAGATGATTTTGTAGGGTTCATAGACTGCTTGGGTGCAACCGGTGGCGAGCAGGTGCCGGAAGTGTTAGGTGTGTTCCAGAAATGCTTTCACCCGTTGACGTTGACGCATGAAGTACCCGAGAATAACGTTTTGAGGTTCCTTGACCTGCGACTGCAATTTTTTGAGAACCACGTTTGCTGGCAGTATGAGCCCCGCAGTAACAAGCCACTACTTCCTTTCTCATCGGGTCACTCCAAGCTGGTGGAAAGGGCGATAGTGAAGATGTGCCTTACTAATGCACTAAGAAGATCGTGCCCCCACAGGATGCAGGAATGCATCCATGCACAAGAAGCGCGCCTGCATAGCTCTGGCTATCCACATGACGTGGTGATGTCTGTGGCGGGACAGGTTCTGAAGGAGCTGAAGAAAAACCGCCGCCGGAGCGAGGGCGAGGCCACGGTTGTGGTACAAAAGGAAAAAGAAAAAAGGAAGGTTGCAGTAATCCCATACGTACATAATATAGCCCATAGGCTGAAAAAAATAGGGAATGCCGCTGACGTACAAGTGGTTTTTTCCGCCCCTCGCAAACTGGGGGCCCTTTGCAAAAAGACGTACCTCCCGAGAAAGGATTCCCACAAGTGCTCCATTGAGCACAAAACGAAGTTCGTCCCATGCGCAAAGTCCTACGAGATTCCTTTGCCATGCGGAAAAAAGTACGTGGGCCAGACGGAAGGTGTCTTAATACAAGGCTCCGGGAGCATAGCAACAATGTACGAACAAGTGTCAAAGGGCAGCTAGGCATTCACTGCCGAGATTGCAAAGGCACCACCGGAAAGTGCATTCCCATGTTCGAAAAATGCGAAGTCATTCAGCGCCATAGTGACCAGATGACAAGGGAGATAGTGGAGGCAGCGAAAATTGCTAGGTTGGGGGAAAATTGCGTCAGCGTACCTTCGGTTGCTCTGTCAGCCAAGGAACTTGATTTTTTACAAGGGGGAAGGAACGCTACATAGAAAGTAATCTAGGGGCGCAACATGTGTGTCATGGCTTGAGAGGGCTTTTTATCATTTCAAGTGCGTGTGTTCTAATGGGAATTTTTAGAGCGTGTGTGGCGCGTCATAGCACCGCTGTGATGAATTGCTTGTTTTGTTGTGTGCATTTATGGCACGTGTGTGTAGGTGTGTGGGGTATAAATATGTGTTTTTTTTCAATAAAAGATCAGTTGGAAGTCAGCGCTCGTCCTGTGTACCTCAGCTATAGTCTGTGTTTTTGTTGCGCTGTTTAGTAATGAACGACATAATTTAACCTCAAAAAAGCTAGAGAAAGTTAAAAAATTTCCAATCCGTGGCAGAAGGAAAGGAGGATTGGTAATGTAGAATAAGCGCAAAATGTAAGAAGAGCAATGAAGCGCATACAGTGTATGTATATTGTCGTTCGCGCATGTCAATAGCCTCCGACTGTTGAGACGAAAAAGAATGCGAACAAAAGCGTGTTCTCTCGCGTGGTTTTGAAATTCGAAAGCTGCGGGGTGCGTTGGACTAATGGAGGGTTTTCTCTAGATTGAAAAGGGAAGCAACGTAAGGTACGTTTTTGAGAAAAAGAAAAGGAGTGTGCGATTCTCGCGTGAACTTTGTGCCGTGAGCCTAAACTATCGATTTTCGATGCGGAAAACGAGGTTTATGACCCCCAGCAAAGCTGCAAGAAAAATATCGCGAAGCGCCGGAGGGTGACACGTTGGTCCTGTCGTAAAGCGCTTTCATAACGTGACTAGTTTTTGTTGTTCACTAAAGGTATTATATTGCAGCGATCAAGCGCTTGTTGTACAAGACCATATTTGCCGGGGAAAATATGTTATTGGCAAATGAGCGCAAACCAGGTCGGCCGCTCAGTCAGTAAGAAAACGAACATTTATCAGTACTTAGTATCGAATGCTCGGTTCATTGCTTTCACATCGGCTGCCATAAACACTTGGCGTCGGTTGCTTAATTTAGATGGGCTTTATTACAAGACGAGGCACGGTTATTTACGAGAATTATTCCCAAATAGCGGCGTGTTGCGTAAGAGGTGACAGTCGGCCATTAATCGTGGTTACAACGCAAATACGATTGTCGAACTTCGTACACAAGTTTTCTGACCTGTTGCCAAGGGAACGAGAGGAAATATTTATTTATCGAGGATTACGCGCTTTGCTGCAACTGGAAACAGCAACGGGCAAAAAAAGAGGGCTCTCTTACAACGTTTCTGTGCGCGTGCCGCGCCTGTGCGTGTGCCGCGCGTGTGCGTGTTAGAACGTGCATGTGTGTGGAGGCGAGTTCGCTTGTGTAATGCAATATACCCTTACGTAACGCAACAACTCTGTGCCGGTAAAGTGCATCCTTTAACTCAGAGCAACACTTCTCCACACCCCACACAAAACTGAAACGTCCCAAGCAGAAGGTTAGGCTGAGGCGGTTGAGCAATCACTCGGTCGTGGTGCGCTGCATGCGAAGTTCGCAGGGAGCCATAGAAGAAAACGTTGTACCGAGAGTCTCTGTGGGAATCAGCACCTTCATTATGCGAGTGCCAACGGCTAACTCGATAGTTTAGCGCATAGTCCGACCTGCGGCGAGCGTGTTGCAACCTCGGCGAAACAGGAACCCGCAGCGCTTCAATCCGGCCGCTGCTGAAGGAGAGCTCGCCGTTAATATGTGCGCCCGAGCTCCATCTGCGGACGCTAATCGTTCGGCCGAGCTTTGATTGCCGCTTTATCACCCGGCGAATCCCACTAACGGATCCTCGCAAGAAAATCTGTCATCGCCCCCACCCCCCTCCCCTTCACTTACATCTTTCTGAAGTTCTTGTTTCTCCCAAACATGAACGGGCACGATGAAACTTATTGAAGTATATTTGGCGTACCGCCGGCGAAGTGGCTACTAAATGACCAATTTCACATTCCCTCCGTTTTGTGGTAGCCGACCCGTTTTAGCATTATAGAGCAGTGAGATATTTAGTGAATTCGTTGGTAGTCGTAATTTTCTGCTCTTGCTTCGACATAATTTTTTTTCGCGGGCTAGTCAACGCTTAAATATCAAAATATCTGCGTCGATAAGTAAACGGCCTTAAGTTTTTCGCAAATAGAACTCCGAAGAGAAAGATAGGTGAGCGATTTTAATGGTCCTGAAAACAAAACAAAAAAAATCTAAAGAAGACGCTGACGAGAATGCGCCCGCAAAGAAGACGTCTTTTCTGCAGGCGCATACCGTGCAGAGAAGACGCTCTGCACGGCGAACCAGAGAGGAGACGATTGAAAAAGAAGCGATGTTTTTATGAATTTTTTGACAGACCTAAATTTGTTTGAATCCCTGCAGATAAAAGGGCGGCTACAAAAAGAAATAATTTTTTTTTGACAAAAATACTTTGAGGGAGCATTATTGCCCATGCAAGGGTGAGCCGCAATTATTACTGAAAAAATCCGGGATGGTCTGCTTTAAGGCTGGAACGTTTGGCACGGAACCACCCAGCAGCTGGGCTTCTGGGTGCCACCACACCGGCCATGGCGGCACCAGAGTGGATACCAACGCGGATCTGCACGTACGAGAGCACATGCGTTAAGGGAGGTTGCGTAGATTCGGTGCACCAACAGCACCAGCAGCAGCAGCAGCAGCAACAACAACAACAACAAAGATGACGACGACGACAAGAATACCAGCAAGAACGACAACGACAACAATAATTCAACAACAACAACAAGAAAAATAGCCGTACAAACAGCTCAGCAACAAGGAGAAATTTAAGGTCACAGTCGTGAACACTTTCCTCACCCAACAAAATATTCACTAGAGACGAGGCCTCGGGGTATCGCCGCCGATACTCTGTGACCGGCCACAGTGACCAGTTATCTGTAGGCCTCCTACAATATAAGATCTTGACGTAAGCAAGCCCCGGCTATTTCTTACAAATGAGAACCGAGCCCGCTAGCTGAGCAGTTGCCTTGGATAGTGCAAAAATAAAGTTTGAAATGATCATTTAATATCTGAGTAGCACTAAACTGGAAGCAAAGATGTGGACTTCGCTCACTTAACAAAAAGCAGATGATTTGAAAGACGCGCAAAGTGAGTACAATCAACCCCCTTACCAAGCACGTGGTTCAGTAACTTTAATCACAGGAACCCTTGTAAAACTCGTGTACCGCAGCTTTGCCAAAGATCTCAAACGTTCCTCAGGGCACTTCGGTCTGCTTGCGTGCTCTGAAGGTGGCAGCCTGGCGAAACTCGTTAACAACGTGTTCCTAACTGCTACATTGTGTCGGCATCTGTGGCTTCACTTTTGATTCTTTCTGTTTTGGCGCAAACAACTTCGACCAACTCAGTGCTGAATAATGCGAGCAAAGACGTTTGCGTGCTATCGGCGGGCTCAGTCAAGGCATACGGGCTCTTCAGAGACCGGCATCGGCGCAGAACACAACGATGGCGGTAGACGTGGTAGGTAGCGCTCTGCAGTGGGGATCAAAGTGCACAGAATGTGTGGTAATCGACCAGATTTAGGGGAAATCCCCAAGGTCGTGAAATTCCCTGGACCAGGACGAATGTTTCTTCAACTGCGAAGTTTCCGAGAAAGCTGTATAGCTTTCCTTTGTAGCCGTATGGCTGCATTTAGGTGGATGTCAAACTTTCCCTCACAGAATGTGTGGTGTACTCAGAGAAGCCCTAATAGCTCTGCATCGACGCCGTGTCATGTGATCACGCCGGAATGGCCATGGTGAATAGCGCCGGCTGTTTCGGATGGCGAAACAGTAGGTCTACGCTTCCTTCGCATGAAAGGGGCTTGCGCAGCCAACCTTAGTTGTTAAGTAATAGTATAAAAAAAGGAAGCGATGCCTTCAGTGGTGCAAATTCAGAGGTATTGAGGTCATATCAATAACACGAAATAACTCATGGCGTGTACGTTGAAATTTGAGGTTGCCGCCTGATGATGATTACTGGAATTATCACATGACACGGGGCCTCATCGTCTTTTGCCATTGCATCATTTTCAGGCAGCAACGTAAGCAGCAGCTGCGAGGTTTATTTGAAAGCAAAGATAGTAAAAACACGATCACAAAGTTTCGTGATAAATTTTCTGGTGAGTGTACACACATGTATAACTTAAATTCAGTTTATTTTTTTTAACCAAGGCAGGAAAAGGTGTGCTGGACAGCTTCAAAAGTCCCCGGCAGCGAAATTCATGGTGAAGATTAAAGAAAAAATGCCCTATTTTAAGGATAGATAAAAAACTATTGGTAAGTACGAAAACAACATTTATCAAACATATTTATTCCTAATTTACTACTACACGCACACGTGCACGCGCACGCGCAGGCACGCAAAAACGCCCACACACAGGCACACGCACGAGCGCGCGGGCGCACGCACACGCACACGAAAAAAAATAATCACGTTCATTAAAATGGAGTCCATAAACGAAGGAGAGCAACAGCCTTCCTAAGATTCGAAATTTTTATCCAAGGGCTTTCGGGAAGGCCCCCACCCTTTACCGTGGCCAGTTTCGCCGCTGTCAGTACATCCCACCACCCAGACCATTGCGTGAGGAGAATAATAAGACACGAATAAAGCCGACGCTCTAAAGAGGCAGCAAAACGGCATGGTGTTCCTTCTGTTCTCCGGTTCGGCCGTTTTTCATCGCGACGCATTTCGATTCATCTCCAGAGCCGCCATTAATTTGAACCGGGCCCGAGACGTGGCGCGGCCTCAGCACTCTTGCGAGGTCTACAGGCAGCCCTTGCCTCGAGAAGACATGGCCCGGCACGTCGGGGATCCGAGTAAATCGCCCGTTCAGAGAAAGCCTCCATTCCAAAGCTAGAGTATTTCCCGTTATTTATATCTCCCTCGCGCCGTCGTGCTCCGCCCTTTTTCATAATGGCGAATCAATGGCTCAAGAGGGTGAACCACTTTTGAAGAACAGACCTTGACTTTGACCGCTTTTTGGTTCTGCTTAGCGCGGTTTTTGTGTAGCTGCTCTATTTTTTCCGCTTGAAGGCTTGACAGCCCTCAAGGCATACGCGGTAATGTGGAAAGTGATGATAATGGGACCTTAAGTTTTGTTTTTATATTTATCCACAACGTTTAGTGACCATGTCACCTGCCCTCCTTCATGTAGCTTATATCAATCTTATCCTTTTATATCACGAGGCAGCGCTTGCAAGCTCTAACAAAAAAGTAATAATGCCATTGACCGCACAGGACATTGCCGTACACTCACCGTACCATTTATTCTCCTTAGAGGCATTCTGAAAGCGGGAAACTGTTGTCGTATACAGTTTTCTCGCGCACCTTAATCCGCATCGTACAAAAAAACACTATTCTCGAACCCCATGAAATGTTTATCTGTAAGCTAACAATGACAAATTGAAGTTTAGCGCATTTTTAATTTTTTATTGAGCATATGGTGGAAGCATCATTAGCAAGACCGAGCTCTTAAAAGTAATGGCGGCGCGTCGACACTTTCTTCAGCGCTAGATTACTCTGTCGTGTAAATTTTGGGTACAGCTGCCATGGTCTTTGCGGTGCGATAGAATGAAGAGCACATCTTGTGACTGAGGTCCACATCACAAAGTCCCTAGCTACATTTTAAAGTTCGTTGAAATTGTGGATGAGTTTTACGTGAGGAGAGTAAATGATAACTTGGATGTGAGAAGGAATGATCAGGTGAGTTGCAATGATTACATAGAAGAACACAGCGTAGCAAAAGCAACGACAGTGGAACAGAGAGAGTCGCAGACGCTGATTCAGAACATGCCTATACGCCATTTGCTGATGACAACTTGGAACCTTCCAAACGAAGCAAAGGTAAACACGACAAACTTTTAATGCAGCCGCGGTCCCACCTAAGAATGCTGCCTCATTATCAAAATGTACACTGAAAACTCTAGCTGATTCTGACCCTGGCTTCCCAATACGAAGAAGGTTGGGTTATCATCCTCGCAAGCTGCTCCCCGTGTCGAAACACATTCCTTTCAGTGTACACGAGAATGGCGACACGTGGGACATCGCATGGTGAGACGGGAACGACGTCGTCCTCTCTTTCACCTTCCCCTCTACCCTAGCACGGGGCTTTGCCATGAGATTGCAACTTCTGGAATGTAATCCCGCGCCGTTGCAGTGAACGGGACAGCAATATGCAGGATACTCTCTTTGTAGCGAAATAGGATCGGCATTTTGTGCTTTGGATCGTACAAACACATTTCTGAGGAAGAGCTCTTTATATCCCCAACATAATCACTCCTGTTTTGCAACTAAAATAAGATCTCCCTCATCTGGTGTCGGAAAGGGAACTCGTGCAATGAGATCGCATAAGCCTCGCTGCCGGACTTATACCACGCCCCAATGGAATTTAGCCCTCAATTTCCACCCATGTTTATCTCAGCGAGGGCTCATCTATATGCCATCGTTCTGTCGTGCTGGGGGGCGGGGGCGGTGAACCTTCGGTGGGTTAAACCCGATATGGTAAACAACAAACCTTACACTCTTAAGGCTTGTATAAAGTTGTATAAGGAGCCTAGTTGTTTTTTTTTTTCATGCGTTTGATGTAATTAACATGCGGAGTTGCAGTGCAGCAATAATAAATCGTATGACCATTGCACAAGAAATTCAGTCCTCTGTTGATCCTCCACGGCTGATTCCATTTGAATATTTTGGTTCGCTATGACTTTTTCCGATACAAACATGGGGCGTTTAAACTTGATTGACAATTGAATCCTTACCAATGCAGAAAAGTTTCAGGCAAATAAATTTAACTGAGAAATGTTTACAGGATTTATCCTCACGAAATGGTCGGCAAAACCTGCTTTTTTGCAGTGACCATGACGCCGCCCCTCCCGTCACTGGACCACTTTCGTGCACCCCGTTTATAATAAGTACTCGAAAGGTGAACTGGCCACGGTCCCCGGGATTTCGCCCCCCCCCCCCCCCCCCTCCCAACACAAAGACCCCCTCCTCAATAAATCATTGAGAGGTGTTCTCGCTTTTTTTCCCGGCCCAACTGAACTCCAAATGAACGCGACAAATGAATTCCCATACTCGAATGCATTTCTTCAAGTGCGTTATCGTTGTGCTGAACACCAATAATAGAATCACCTACGTGTCCATGGCGACGACTGACCTAGCAACACGAGCAGAGATGCCCCTCGGAATGATTCTTATCTCGGTGGGCATTCAATTTCCGCCTCTTCCGCTCGCCCTCGAGTGATCGAACCGGTAAGTGGTTTCTCGAGAGGGGAGAAACTTTGAGCGTACGTCACACCACGCGCTACTCCCCCCCACTTTCTACGGAAAACTTTGATCTGTCTCTACTGGGCAACGGGCGTCCTCAGGCTGCGGAGAGTTCCGCGAAGTGGGCCTGTTTGCATACCCCGACGCTCGATTGGTTGGCGGCTATTCAGGGAAGTTTGACGTGGCCCGGTGCACACGTACCACAAATATTCATGCCCTTGGGGTACGCTGTTTGGTTTTTGCCTTTGGCGTTCACTGGTGCTATTTGTGGCTGCCAGCGGCCTTTAAAAAGTTGAGGAAGAAAAGCAATAGTGGACCTGGAAGCACATTGTAGTGTTTTCTCTCGCTTAAAGAAGCTCGGACGGGTTTTAAATATGACAAGCGGTGGCTTTGATCATTGCATAATTACGATCTTTCTCAAAGAGGTTTGTACATTGCGACGGCATTCCGTACTTGACGGTTGCGCTCATTGGATGCTCTTTCAGAAATGCACTTTGTTTTTAAACCATCTATGTTCGAGCTACAACACCGACAACACCTCATGTGCTTTTATAAAATAACGATCAAAACAGTACTTGAAATAAAGAGTGGAACTCACAAAACAAGGAAACTTCCTTTTGTCGCAATTTCTAGATCTTGAAACATGAAGTTGGAGGCCGTAAATGCCTGTAGCTGTGCTAAATTTACCTTCTACTCAGGACAATAATGAAAAAAAACTAATTTTTTCAACTTCGAACTCCCACGCCCATCTTCTCCCGAAATGGGAATTATCATACACTATGTCCATAGTGCCTCATTGAAAATAAAACAGCGCTAACAACAAGATGGGGAGAGAGAGACATAAACGCGCAGGGCTGTCCTTATTCTTGTATTATGCCGTTCTTGTCTTTTGCGCTGTTTTATTTTCTCTCAGGCTTCACCAGTTCGCCCAAAGTTTCTGCGTTAGTCTAGAGCGCCATGCGACTGAAGTTCTTTCATTTGCTGTCCGGCTGCGTATTTATGCAGAACGCCGCATCTAGCACTACTTCCCTATCCTTTCCTAACGTAACAAAAACGATTTCATCTATTTCCGAATGCATGTAAAGCTACCACAAAGAACCCGAACAATCACCTAAATAACCAAAGCGTTTTGGCGGATACTCCGAACTCTCTTAGAATCTCTTAGACTGCTAAAGACTAGGTGGCCCTTCTACTGATCCGCTGTTGAACGCTTTGCTGTACAATATGGCCGCTCCCGCCACCGCGTGACCATCCCGCTGGACTACGCCCCTTAAAGTCCGTCTGGATCGCTTGTCATGGTCAGGAGCCTCCTGTTAGCCCCAACAATGCCTTCACCTTCTCAAGGCGGCTTGTACTGAACGTGCGTTAGTGGCCTTCTCTCCTCACACCAGGCTTGCTCTGATTTCCGGCACGCACTGGGTCGTAGTTTCTCAGACGCCTCCTCCGGCACTCTTCCCGCACCTCTATTTCTCTTTTTCGGTGTGCGAAGCCCAGTTCGCGCCTCGCGCTCCGATTTTCTGTGCGATTCTGCGTACGTTGCAACGATGTTTCGTACCTGACTCGTTCCATTAAGCAGAGATCTATGGCTTTCGCCATAAAAATGCGCAAAAACAAAGCCGTAAACAAACTTGCTCTAAAATATCTAACAACACACTAACCGCCGAAGTCTCGGAAGCTCTGTGTCTTTGCTTTAGCCCAACAATGAAATGTTCGGCCTTGGGATGCACCTCACTGAAGAAATCCTTTGGGTGTATATTTCATTGACGCACCCTTCCTTGCAGTTTGCTAATACCACACACAATTTAAAAGTCGAGTTCAGGGGAAGAGTGTTTAGGATCTGTATATATGGGTTGAGTGCTTGCGGCCTAGCGGCCTAGACGTTTGCGGCCTAGGCGTTTCTGGAACTGAACCGGCCATTGAGGACGTTTACAACATTTGTAAAGCCTTCCCGATATATAAATCGGTCTTTTTACGCACACGGTGCATGGTGTACAGACAATGACAGATTAGCAGATAAGGTGCATGATTTCAAAGTTCTCACGCGAACACTTTTACGATGACAGAATTTGAGTTGTGCTGGAGCTCTAACAAAGGCCTCAATCACGTTGCCCCTGTACACATACCATAATGTCTGTAAGCAAAGCTTGGACCTCTCTAGAGCCTACCAACCTCGCTTAAACGTCGCTCGACAGGCGGGTGAACAGTGCGTGTGACCGCCTGCATTGTCAGCCTCATCGCCACGTGTCACAAACTCGAGCGTAGGACGTACCAAAGTGCCGTATACCGTAGAGCGCCTAATTCTTGTTACAGTCGTCCAATTGATTCAGTTTCGGTTCTATACGCCCCGAGAAAAGACTGGAACTCTCTCGAATGAAGCGGTGGTAACCCCGACTACTCACTGGCTCACCGGCAAAAAAATACCCAAAATAAAAGCTCCGCCGCTCAGCTTTTACCGAAGCTTCGAGTTCTTTCAAGGGGGCGAGCGTAGCTTTGCCAGTGTTAAGGCTTGCCGATGATTCCAGAAGGGAGAAAGAATGAAGTTCGCTCGACAGCGGCGGGTGCGTTGTGTGTCTTGCCCTCTATCTCCCTGCCGGCACAGTTACAAAAAGAGAAGCCGCGCCTAAGAAAATCAGTTACGTTCGGACGTCGTGATGTAACAACGGCTTCTGCCAGTTTGTGGCACCACACCATCGGTGACCCGCGCCCTGGAGGACTCCAACGTACTCCCGGGTCTCGAATCACCGTGATCGTCTCGGATGGCCTGGCCTACGACGAAGCCACAATTCACAGGTAGCCGAATCGCCTCCGACAGGGGTGCATCGTCCTGACCGGTCGGTGAATATTGTGGGACTCTGTCTTTCATATGCATTGAACTGTTTTCGTTTAGTTAACTATTTTACCTTGTGATATTAATTGGTTAAAGCTCCTCGTTGTACATTTTGTATTTGAACTGTTTCCTGCATTTATATTTCGGCACCATGTAATGGACCTCGAGGTCCTCCGGCTGCCAGGCCGTCGAGAGAGAGCCGAGAGCGCACGTCTGATCAGAATGAGGGCTTTAATGGAACAGGGTCGCGTGGAGCGCGAGCGCGTGCCACCGCTCGGTCCGTGCTGGTGAAGATGATGATGATCAGCGTCTTCTGCTATGTACGAAGAGGAAGAAGTTCCTACATTCTAAGTTACCTCTCGTTTACGCTGATGTCCTCGTGCTTATACAGTGTTTTGCCTGTTCAAATATAAGTCTTTCTGTTGTTTATTCGTTAAAGTCTCTGACTCATTCTTACCGCTCTGGTCGGCGAAAGCCGCACATCAGACGGCCACCCCCGTCATCACCTGTGCCCTGCAGACTCGGTAGGGTTGTTTGCTCGCTTGAGTCGACTCCCCATATCTTCTAACAGCGCACCCAATTAAGGAAATGGTGACACCCCCAGACGGTCAGCATGGTCCTCCGTGAACTCGGGCACACCCGAAACGACCACGTAGGCGTCGCCAATGGTTTCCACCCTGAAACGAAAGGCCCAGTGCTTCTGCTTTGCTAAGAAAAGAATGCTACGAAAAACTCACTTCGTTTTTTTTTTGTCTTACGAAAAATCGACGAGGGTCCGTTTAGGCTGTGCAGAACTTAAGTACATTGGTGTCACGCATTAGCAGGCTACAAGCGAAAACTTTTGCTATGCCTTGGCATTGGAATCTCTGGGACTTCTGTGATCTTGCACAGTATACATGCCCCATCGTCATACTGAGCTTCTTACTGTTAATTGTCAGTCGCATGTTTTTCTTTTGAACAGAGTGGTATGCCTCGATCTGAGCAAAAAAAAAAAAAAACCTCGGCGCACATGTATGTATGCTAGTCTCTGCATCCCGATCGTCATTGTCCTCTGCGTCACTGCATTCCCTCATGACAAGCACGGGAGAATTCGCGACCATAATCCTAAACATTTGGTGATCACTTCCCCATGCTTTCAAAATTGCGCCCTGTTTTCGTCGAAAAAACTGGGAGCAGTGGTAAAGCAGGAGAGGCAGGCATGTGCCTTGGGGTTTTATGAAGAAGGTGGGTTTCGGGGACATAGGAATTATTCTACAGTTGTACTGCGCTTTGTTTCTCAGATACACAAGGGAGGTACTATGATGAACTCTGCTTTGTCCTGAGGACTTTTGTTAACCTTGTTCTTGGCGTTCCTGTCGTAGGCCCGGCCTCTCGATCAGACTTTTGCATGTCGCTGGACTCATCTAGTAGCTAATACTGGTACTGGAATATCAGACGATCTCATATTCCCTCTAAATGTGCTCGCTTTCGCCAAAAAATAAACATAAATATTGTGCGGGCAGCTATCGAAAAGGAAGAAGGAAGTGCGAGGGAGCTGGGGAGACAGTTTGTTCTTTTTTTGCTATCGCTCCACTGCATCTTCTCCACATGCCCGGGCACAATATCTATGAAAGAAAAAAAAAAGCGCGAATTGAGCCCATAAATTGAAAACCCTAAGATGCCATGTGACCCTTTCTGCTGTCCTTATGTTTTCATATAAAAGGAAAGACTGCGATGGAGGCCACCCACCTTTCTCACCGTATACTTCGTCCACGTATGCGTCTGAAGTGGTACGTTAGAGTTCTAATTTATCATCGCACGACAGTTTGCTGGTCCCAATTTTGTTACGACTTCCTCATAGACACGCTCGCCCGCGACGTTTCCGGGTAATCCCAAGTGCGGCATAGTTATTTAGACCGAAGGTTTTATACACACCAAAGGAACGTTCTCTCCTCACAAAGCACCTTTAAACCGTACTTTTTTCCTTCGAATTTCCTTGTCGTCTGCGTTACATTTACCAATTTCCGTTTCCACACCCAACAAAACTGACTAACATTTTTGCTACTGCTTTTCTACACGAACGCTTGACTCTATTAAGAGATTACTGTGGGGTGCGCACTGCACATTTCTGGTGTTAGTCACCAAGGAATGTATACACATTAAACGGACTTCGGTGCTATATTCCCCGATAGCAATTCTTGTAGTTTGCTTCCGCTTCAGGAAGCTCGTGGCTGGTAATTTTATTTATGGCGATCAAAAATTCGGGGAAGATGCTTTAGAGTTTTGCTAAATCGTGTAATAGAAAGTCTAAGCATTCAGGAACATTTTTTTCTTGGGAACTTGGCTGCTTAAGACTTCGGTATTAAACCGTAACATGGGCATTGCGGGTAAGTATTACGGATAATTTATTGCGCTCCTTGACTTGATGCATTTGTACCTATTGGCTAAGTTGGAAATTTCCCTATACATTTCAGAGCGTACATCTAGGGGCTCATACACAGGAGCACATATTCTTAGACGTTTACGGATGTGCACGCAAGAGCTGCGTAAGTACCCCAGCGTTACGAAGCTGATAAGAAATGCAATGATGCTCGCTTGTGATGCATAAGTGCGTATGAAGAAAATATATGCCCATCAGACGTGCATATAAGGCGAGTGCTGAAGCCACTTTTTCCCGTTCGGCAGAGTGGACGGCAAACCAGGGATTGCGGTGCGCAGTGTCGCTATGCATGCTTGTCTTACAGGCAAAGCACGCTTTACAGGAACCATTTGTCCGGATGGTCATTTGGGGAGTCGTATACAGTGAGGCCGGGTTCAGACTGTTGCTGCAACTGTCGTAATCACTTTAAAGAATGACGTCATTTCACATCTCAGCCAACCGAAGGGCGTGACACGCCGTTTTTTTTATGTTCATAGATCACGATATGGCTTTTGTGTCGGTAGTCTGAACATGGCATGAAACATGGTCAATTCGAACTTCAATAATTAGAATTTCTCGATATTTCGAACTGTTCAGCTCGGTCCCCCGCAGTCTCCATTGAGGCCTATGTGTAAAGAAGCCCTTTGATTCAAACCGAATGCGCACCATTTCGGATAATTTGAATTACGCGCCACCGCGCCGGCATCATGGCTCCAGGCACACAGCCAGAGAAACGCACTCGGTGCCAACACACAAGGCTGTAATGAACGGAGAAATTGATTGATTGATTGATTGATTGATTGATTGATTGATTGATTGATTGATTGATTGATTGATTGATTGATTGATTGATTGATTGATTGATTGATTGATTGATTGATTGTAGGGTTTCACGCGCCGACACAAGGCATGCGATGAGGCGCACCATAGTGGAGGGTTCTGGGTTAATTTTGACCACCTGGGGATCTTTCACGTGCGTGGAAATCTCGTACACAAAGGCGTTTGTGCTTTTCGCTTCCACCAGAAAAGCGGCCGCCACGGCAAAGAACGGACAAAGCAAAACGTGGTCAAACCAATCTAAACCCCTCATGGCGGACGTTTTAGAATACCCATTCTTTTGCGAACTAGGTAAGTCAGGACGCGAGTACAGTGGTGTGTGGGGTGCGCTGGCAGATGAAGGCATCATATCTCAGGTGAGAGGACCGAAACCTGTCGCCACCAATTTCGACAAGGAGGACGACGACGAAGCACAGGGCAGCTGTCCGCTCAGAAGTCATGACCAGATAAAATGCCGCTCGCCTCGTGTTCAGTTTTTAAGAAGGCGAAAGTTAGGCTCTTCGCAACATTCATTTGTTATAGCAAAATTCGATTACTGTCGCGTTCGGGGAGAAAAGACTTCTTCAGGTGTCAAAATTTTAAAATGTGCTACTAATACTATAGACAGGCTAATACGAAGAAATTGAGGTTCAGCTGTTTCAATTTGTGCATTAAACGACGATGAGAAACTTTATAGAATGCCTTTTCAAAATCAAGAAATACCGCGCCGGTTTGAATGTTATTATCCATGTTGGTGTGAAAATTGTGAAGGAATGTAGGTAGTGGTGTTTCACACGACAACCCTTTCCGGAAGCCGGGCTGTGACTGATCTATGAAGTTGTTGTTTTACAGATGGTTTATCCCATTTGTGAAAATGGTATGTTTGTAATATTTGAGGGAATACTGGTTAAGATTAGTGAGCAATAGTTAGATGGCGATGATTAGTTACCACTTTTAAAGATTGGGACGATTTTTCCAAGTTTCCATTCTGAAGGTATATGGCCCGAAGGCAGTGATTGGGAGAACAACACTGTCAATATTGCGCTTGTGACGTCTGTTGTGTTCTGAAGTATTTTGATGCGATGCTATCGACCCCCGCACCAAAAGAATTCTTCAAGCTCTTGATTAGCAGGTGATTTCGCTGGTGTCAATTGTAATTGGGGAATATTATTCAAAATGACAGCACGGTTTGCTGGGAAAGTAGTGGTGCGCTTTTCGTAAACACGGAACAGAATGCGTCATTAAGTACATTTGCACGGTCTTTATCGCCTAGCGTTTCGTCAGAGTTGCCGGATAAAATTACTGAAGAAGGAGTCGGTGCAGAGACAAGTACGCTTACAAAAATATTTTTATTATTACGTCTATGACACGAATCTTAGCCCATTCCCATATATGTGCATTTAAATAGACGCCATCCTTGGATTCTAAGACGAAGACGTGAAAAGAAATGTAATTATATCTGGTAGCACTTAGTGCTAGGAAATGAGCAATCAACCGAGTTTCACCGTCCAAGGAAATCGAGGTGCACATTCACTTCAAGGGAGGAAAGTACTCAACCAGCACTTCGGAGGCCGATTGCAGAAGCTTCGAGGTAACGTCGTCTGCGTACACACGGTGCATAAGGAACGAGCCACCGTGCATCCGGATCTTGCTTTTCCGCCTGCGCAGTTCCCATGGAACAAATAAAAACACATTCAAAGTTAGATAACTCACTCCGCCGCATGTAGCGGGTGCTCTTTTGTACTGTATCTTTCCGGTGAGAGACACAAAATAAACAAAGTGCGGAGGTAAGTACGAGATATCCTGCCGTTACGGCAACTTCGGTGACCTGGGAATATATTGTCGAGTGCAAAATACCAAGTTGGACGAGCGTGCACGCTCTTTTCCGGAAATTGAATACGCACCTCGGTTTCCGGCTCCTCTGTTACGGTTAACCCTGGCCCGCAGTACATGTTTCTTTGTTCTGCTCTTTATGCAGCACGTGTCAGTGCATGGCCTCTGTGTTTCCCTCCTATTCTTATTTTCTCTCACTGGTTTTATTTTCCTCTTAGGTTCAAAACGCAAATCCTATTTATTCCTTTACATCCTGCAAATTTGTTTTATTGAAAGTGCAATCTCCAATCAAGATTATTCTTCTCGAAATTAAAGCCCCACCCGAACCACTCTTTTGTGGATGAGGTACAATAGCGATAAGCCGCCACGCTGCTTATTATATTTGTTTAGTTTTTTTGTTTTCATCTTTCATTGTTCTGACAACCTTCTTTTCCGCGTAGGCGTGTCTAATTATCTCTCCCAAGTCACGGATCCTCTCCTGCTTTCTTCTTCGTATAGAAAGCGGAACCGTAATTTGATGGAAAGCTGTGTGCGGCTGACTAGCGAGACTACTTTTCCTGCTGCCTTTCTTTGGACATTGGCTCGCCTAAACTTACTCCAAGCACGGAGGGGTCGAATCGGAGGTGACAGGCGTTGGAGGATAAACAAAGATAGATTGGCGACTGTGAACGCAGCCATTCTTGTTAAGACGGAAATACATTTAGCAGAGCAGAACCGATATTAAATTTTTTGGGCGTACTTGCACGGACCCTTTTCCGGAAAGATTTAAAATCTGAAACTCATTCGCCGCTAACTGAACCAAACTTACATCGTTCTCTTACTTTTCCTTCTTCTTCGGTAATGCACAGGAGCAAAATATGCAGCAACAGGAGATCAAGTCTCACACGTACGCTCAAGACAACGAGAAAAAACTACCACTGAGTGCTCAAAGCTAACACTCACATGCCCAAACGTGCTGGTCAAGCAAGTGAGGGGCAGTAAGAGAATGAATATTCCTTTGCCCTTTTGAGCAACGCATATGCTTTGTTAGGGTACACGTACTTGGCTACTTTTGTGATTAGCATGCTAAAACAATCGATTTAATTCTGCAACCGGGGGAGTAGTATAGTAAAAACGTTTTATTGAGTGGGTGAAGTGGGAGGGGTTCATTATTCCAGGAACCACGGGGTGAGCGGGAAGCCTTCGCTCCAGAGGCCAAAAGTATCTGGGCGTGCAGACAGCTTCTGGTCCCCAGGTTCTCCTACCACTCCGGGGTGAGAAGGAGAATGGAAGGAAAGGGGAGGTTGGGCTGTGCTTGCACTCTAATATGATATAAAGAAGAGTGCAATGTTGTAAACAGAACTTTCGTTCGGCAGGGAATTATCATCCGTATTGACCTCCTCGCTTTGCGTCTTTTTCTACTTTTAAATGCAGAGCATTTCAGTAACTCACGATGTCACCCGCGTTGACGTCCGTAGTCCGCACCGCACCCCTCCCTACTATATATAAAAAAATACTATCCGGCGCCCGGTTTCGATCCCTCGACCCTGCGGGCGGAACGCAATGTACATGGTGCTCTACCCACTGCGCCACAAAGCCGACAAAGAATCGTATGCTACGAACGCGCCTTATATCGTTGACTCATTCATATTACTGCTGACGAGCGCTCTCTCGTCAGCAGTTGCCACAAGTGCAACAACATTAACTTAACGCAAACTACTTAACGTCGTGCGCCCCCGGAAATGCTATGCATTTGATCGTGCCCCTCGCGAGGGGGATGTTTCACTGTGTCTTCTCTCGGTCGCGGGACCCGTGGCGCCATCTGGCGGAGGCGCGGCACAACTCGTAGCACTTTCTTTGAAAAAGCGCCTCGAAAGCGCGGCAAATATGAAATAGGGATGACGCGCTTTCGAGGCAATCCGCCGACGCGGCTGCTTTGTGTACAGACTCGGCGGCGAGCGTCCCGGGATGCTGGTGCCGACCGAACCCCATTTTTTCTTACTATGAATTAAACGCTTGACCAGTCACCCGGGTTAGCCGTACATATGCGCCTCTAGCGGCCCCATGCTTGTTACTTTTATAATGAGCATGTCCATGCACTCTCCTGGGCCTCCACTGCAGCGATTCTGTCCTGTCACTGCTATCGCCGTAATCATTATTCCTTTGAGTCGTTTCCCTCTCTTCATTGATCTTCTTCCGCTGCTTTAGATTATTGGCGCGCACAAATTAAGGTGGATTATTTTCACCTTGTTCGCCCTTGGGAGCACTGCATATTCACCATTACCCTAAGCCGGCTTTGCCACTTCTGTTATTAGCATGCTAAAATTACAGTAGAGCATCCGTGATACGTTTCTATACAAACGCGAGGGAGGAATGTACTATCCGGGAACGTATGATCCGCCGCAGTAAACAAAAAGCGTTCGAGAGAGGATCATGAGCATTTAATGGCCTTTTTAACTTGTACGTATCTATCAACGTCTGCTGGCACATGCTGCGCCCCTTTGAGAGCAAGAGCTTATTTTCTAAACATTGAAGGTTTTTGTCTGCACTGGGATTGCCCTTCGCGCGAAAGGGACTCAGCGCCGCTTCCAAACCGACTACGGCCTGAGCATAAGTGGCAGCCGGAGACGCCGCTTCTTCCTTCCTGTCGTCGCCGCCATCTTTACCAGATGTTTCGTCCAGCGCCGGCGCTGCTTCATGGCATGATCCTCCCCGCGATTTCTTCCAAGATTTGCGTTTGGCACGTTTTGACGCCGTTATACAGGCGAAGTTGGTTAAGGCAGCCGCGTTACCATGCGACTCCAGCAAGTCCAGCACTGCGGAAAAGCCGTCAAGGTGACCCAGACGGCCCGACCGCCGCTCGGCGCCTGCTTATTACGCAGCACGCGCAGGGGCTTGGTCCGCACGCACATCAGTACGTTGTTTGTTCATCGTAAAACGTATCATCCGATTGTAGTTCAATAACATTTCTAAGTTTTTGAACGTGCTTATCGGAAAATTGTGATATCGAGGAACGAAGTAACTGGGAAAGAATATCATAACGCTTTGCGGCATTTTTAGCGTTCACATTTCAGAGCGTAGTAACTGGAAAGTCGTATGAACCGGGAACGCATCAAAGGGGTCCTACTGTACTCCCGTAGGCTAGCTACGATTCGTTTATATCACACGTTTATACGTTTTTGTATTATCGCTTCGCTCATTTGGAGCCTCGCCGCTGCGATACCGCGTGAATAGGCGAGGAAGAAACGGCTGCTTCACCAGCGCTTGGTCCCCTTCAGCGCAAGCGACAGGATGAATGCAGTCATCCCGTAAGTATAGCTAGACCGCCCGCTGAGAAATGTCAAACAAAGCCAAACTTTCACAGACCACTGTGTGTGTATATACAGAGCCTTTGCTATCGTTCGTGACAAAAAGGTTTAGAAATGTTAAACATGGGCGAATTTCTTCGTTGATTTTAATCCGTAGGCGCTGTCGGCCATTTTTGTACCATACTTCAATGACACCAATGCGGGAAGCAGCATTTTCGATTAATTGGTATTTTAATGCTATTGTAATAAAAAGAAGAGGCGTGACCATAAAAATTCTCAAGGGGGTTTTCCTCCTCACTCCAAACAGGCAAGCGTAGATATCCTTGGTGATAACAACAGTTCGCCACTATACTGTTGACAACGAAATTCGTTTTGTGCACATTAGTCTTGAGATTAGCTTTTATTGTGGGGGGATGTAGGATAAAATGCGCAACGAAGAATGCTAGCGCATATTCGGATTGCAACGAAACGTTACTATTAAAATACCTTTTCCCCAATTCTTTAAAATTTACGTTTTTTTTTCAAACCGCTAGAATTCGCAATAAATAGTGGCGCAGGAAAATAAAGTGTTATTTTCTGCCGGAGGTGAATCGGCAAGGAAGCAAGTTTTGAGACCACATCTTATCATCCCCCGCACAGGGTACCTTCAACAACTGTCTTTGAAAGGCATTCAATCATGCTTCTCATCCACGCTAAGGAACACAATTCGATTCGTGCCCCGGATTGCATACATTGACCATCCACTTTGCCCTTTACGAAGCAAAACACAACACCCTCTTCCTTTAGGAAGGAATCATATTTTTCCTCACTTCAAATATTTGTATAGTGCCACTATGCTCATGTACCTGCATGAATTTTCACTTGCGGGATGGATGAAAAGCTTTCACAACATCACGTAACAAGCTGCCTAGGCACGTGACATGGCGTAAGGGTTACAAAAATTTTCTCCGTGCTCTGCTTCCTCAGGTGCCCAGAAATGCCTCTGTATTTTTCCAGACTCCTCACTTTCTTCGGCAGCGAGTACCCGCAGCCGAGAGGGGAAGTGGCCACGTGTCGTGGAGTTTTCATATTTGCGCCAGCAAACCGGCGACGAAGCAACGCGAACACACACCACTCATTTGGTAATGGAATGACAAGGACTGTCCATGGTTGCCTCTCGGCTTTCCACACTTCAGTTTTGAATTTTAAGTTGTGTTTTCTGGAACGAGATCTTCTTTGACAGCCCGTGTTGATTTTTTTTTATTTATTCAATGTATGAGCGGCATGTGCTCAATTCAGTTTCACAAGCGCCGCTACAGGGTGGGACTGGCGCGTTAGCCCACTCTTGGACAGTTCTAGTATGTATTCCGCACTACACTGTTCAGGAAAAGGGGGTTGAGCTTAACAAACTCTCGCGCTCATGTGTCTTAAACTGCATGGTATTTTTTTTAACATTTTGTTGCTTTTTTAATGAATTCTTCAAATTTAAAACATTTAAATTTTGCTTGCACACTTCTGTAGTAAAACACGCAGGAGGCTTCATGCATCAACTTGTTTCTCAAGAGCATAAAAAATTGACACTAACAGCTGTTTTAATGTTGTATAGCAAATTCCACCACTGCGCCCTTTTGTGTACACAGGGATGCCTGATTAACGTTTTTATTTTCGTTTACAACGATTATTCTTGGTAATCCGTGCGTAAGAACGTTTGGATAAGGCACAAAATCGACAGAAACGTGCGCAATGTTTTAAATCCCAGCGTGGTGATTTGTGCGTGTTGGTACGTTATCAAAAGATAGAAGCATCTACACAAAAGAATAGACGAGGACGGAGGCAAGACGACAAGGATGGCGCAAGGGCAGAGACAAAATGACAAGGACGGTGCTGTCAGTGTGGTCCTTGTCATCTTGTCTCCGTCTGTGTCAATTTCCGCGCTGATATCTTTTAAGTATTAGCTCTTGTTTGTTCACAACGAAACGATTATGACCAGGTAACAGAAATTATATTTTAAGTGGCGGCAATTAAGCAGTAACTAGCTGTACCGAATGAAAACTGACGGAACAAAATTTTAAGGGCGAAGACCCTTAGGGTCTCGGGCTGTAGCCGGCTCCTCTCGTTTCATCGTTTCATGTAGTCACGGTACTAAACCACCGGGTCACTCGTTTTCCAACGCCTAGCGCTAGAATACAACCCGTACTAAAAGAACACACCGGATAACTCATTTCCATACGGCTCGTGCTAGAACGTTTCATCGCCGTGGGCAAAAAGACGTACAAAAAGAACACACCGAAACACTCGTTTTCCAACGCCTCGCGCTAGAACACTTCGTGCTTCAAAGATACCGGTCTTTTACAGCAAAGCTGTATACCTCTGCCCCCCAAAGGGTTCATCCCCGTGAGCAAAAACGCGACAAATCCAAGAATACACTTGCACACTGCAAGGTTTGCCTCTCCCGAGGTTTCACGTTAGGGGAGATGGCCCGGTTTTTCATAAAATCTTGCTAGTATTTAACAAGAAATTTATGCCCGGTTTTTGGCTTTATCTTGGTAGTATTTACCAAGAAATTTATGTGCGGTTTTTCATTTTATCTTGCCAGTATTTACCAAGACATTTATGCCCCGTTTTTCCTTTCATCTTGCTAGAATTTACAAAGAAATATATGCCCGGTTTTTCATTTCATCTTGCTAGTATTTACCAAGAAATGTCTGCCCGGTTTTTCATTTTATATTGCTAGTATTTACCAAGAAATTTATGACCGGTTTTTAATTTTGTCTTGCTAGTATTTACCATAAACTTTGTTACTATTACTTTGGAGGTGAGCGAACCTTGCAAAAAAAAAAATTGCCAGTGCAGGCACTCAGTCCTCACAACGTTGCCTCTTGTGAAAATTCTCTCAGCGCGTAAAGGTAGGAGTCGCCTGTAATATACTGTTCTATAAATGCCTCAGTTTAATAAACATTCGTCCCATGTTACTAATTTGTATGTGTGTGCTTCACTTTACATTTATTATTGAGGTACGCTGAGTATTTGCGTGCTTCAGGTAGGTTTAACAAGGGTAAATAAACATAATGCTCAAATTAGATGGAAAATTTTTCAGGCGACGGGAGTTTAGGTTCAATTTATCGATAACCGTAGGTCTGCTTTATATATATCATAATATGATATATTAATATATTATAATAATATAATATCTTAGATGGAACTTGATATTACTTCCGGCTCGAATACGTTGTATAAGACTGAGCGAAAGTAAAATTTGATTACGTTGTAATAGGTTTTATTAAAGCGAATAGAGAAAATTATGTTGCAATATAGAGAAGTTTCAAAGGCTCCATAGGCTTGCTACTAGAATAAAGTGGGTTGATGTACCTTTTATTTTAAGGCTACATCATCTTCGTCTGCTCAAGAGCAATGGTCAGATTTTAAGGCAACTTCTGCATCAACAACGAAAGATATGGTTGGTTTAAAATTTCTTTAAAAACTTCGCTACTTATTTACTCGGGTGTTTCATATAGAACAATCGCTCTCGTCACAAAGAACAGCTATGTTTCAGCTCGATTCGCAAAAGAACCTTGGAAACGAAAGGAGGAGTGGCGTTTCACTGCGATTTCTTTGTGGAGTTGCACACACACGCACGTACACGAAGTTTTTTGACACTTGCGTCGATAATGTGTCCAACATAAAACGAAATCACGGAAGGTAGGCACGGCACTTTGTCGCCCAAATTGGGTCAGTTGGTCCCTCCCCTCCCCCCCCCCCCCCCCCCCACCTTTCGATACGGTGAAAGTAAGAGAAACACAGATTTTCGGCGACAAAATTGAGTCAATAACGGCAGGCCGACCTCGGGAGCGACGAAAGTAAGAGGCGAGATCGAAATCGAGTCTCGTTTACTGCTGGAGGCGGGGGCTAAGAAAAAGAAAAAAAAAAGAGAGGACTTACAGAACACGAAGCACAAGCCACTTCCGCTTGAAACTTCCACCGACCACAGGAAGTACTCGCCAGAGGATCGACACGCAATCAATTCGGTGCCACTGGCGCGCAATGAGCGGAGGATGGCGCTCGAACATGCAGGTCATTTATAGCGCCGACCCTTCGACGCCGGCTTGCGCCCGTGTTCGTTCTCCTGCCCCCTCCGCTGCGTTTGCTGTGATCGCCGCTTATTCGGGCACGTATGCGGGGACAGCCGCAACCTCTCGCATCCTCTATCGAGTTAGCGTTGACCGCACGCATATTGAATATGGTAATCCCTGGCGGCCGCGGCACTGCGCGGACTCTGCTTCCGGGGCTGTCCGCCGGCCTCATATGAGGTGCCCCGCGGGTGTTTCCTGCCTGCGTCTTCTGTTCGGCTTCTTGACTCGCCCACCTTTTTTCGTCGTGTACTTCAAGGCTACGACTTGAATTGCCAGAGTACAGTTTCTTGTCGTTTTCCCCACTTCAACCTTCCCTTCAAAGCTTTCGTTCTAGACGACATTTTTGGGTAGAGGCTGCAAGTACGTTCGAAACTGGCGCTCCCTTTGCTGAGTGCTGAGATGCGAGCAAATTTCTGAAGTATGCTAAACAAGCGCAGAACTGTGGAGAAAGCTGCTGTGACGGCGTTTGATATGTTAATGGAGTATTCAGTGGAAACGCGCCGTTTTGAGTACCTGAGATAGGTAAGGTAACAAACTCTCACCGAGTTTTCGCGCCGAGATCGAAAAAAAACCGTTTTAAATGCAGAGCATTTTAGTAACTCACGATGTCACCCGCGTTGGCGTCCGTAGTCCGCACCCTACATACACTACATAAAGAAATAATACCTTCCGGCGCCAGGTTTCGATCCCACGACTCTGCGGGCGGAACGCAAGGTACACGGCACTTTACCGACTGCTCCACGGAGCCGACATAGAATGGAAGGTTACGCACGCGCCTTATATCCTTGACTCATTCAACCACGGAGCAACCGTCGGCCACAGGTGCGCCCTCTCCCCCGCGTCCTCCTCGCCTTCTCTCCGCTCGCAACACCCTCTCTCGCCGCGTTCGGTTCGCGTTCATGTGGTGGCGCGATTTCGGCGCTATAACGCTCTCTCGCGAAGGGCATTGGATTGGATTCGATTGGATTGGATTGGCTTGGCTTGGCTTGGCTTGGCTTGGCTTGGATTTGGATTGGGTTGGATTAAAGTGGACTGTGTTGGATTGTGTTGCGTCATAGCCGCGCCACGTTGCGTCGTAGCCTCTCCACGTTGCGTAATAGCCGCGGCAGGGGGTTCACTGCACGTTTCACGTTTCACCATCGACTTCATCGACAATGTCTACGCTGGAAGACAACAATTACAACAACAACCAATACGTAATCCATAAGACTTGCAGGCACGCCCCCCGCGGAAATGCTCTGCATTTGATCGTGCCCCTCGCGAGGGGGATGTTTTGATTGTTTATGATACGGCTTCACAAATAAATTCATCGCCTTCGTCGGCTTAGATTCCGGAAAGCAACCTAGCGAATACTAAGTCAAGCGCACCGACTGAAAGTAACAATTATATATCATTTAGTTCCGAGTTTTTCTCTGGCGTCATTTACATCAAAATTTGCATCAACCTTATGTCCCGTAGTTTCTGCATAAAGTTTGGGCTTTCCTTTGAGGCGCTGCTTTAAACCTAAACTTATGCCCCAACTAGTCTAGATGAAAGCCTTGTTAACACACAGGAATATCACTTCAATTTGACTGGGCGCCTCAACTGTCGAACGTTCTTAGCGCAACCAAGCTGACTTACGTTTGGTAAGCACAGATATGTGTGCGTGCCGGTTCTATGATGACTTTAATGGTAGATAGAAGAAAAAATGTAGAAAACTGGAACGCAGTACAAATACAACCACAAACGCTGTGTTTTTGTTTTTCATCTGCGTCCCCGTTTTCTGCACTGTTGTTACTAACAACGAGCCCCCAAGTAGCCCAAAGTTAAGCCTTAGTCAATAGTAGACTTGGCGCGTCATTTCAGCTAAAAATGTGTACGAATAGTCAAGTAAATATTCGTCCAAATGCACGCGTAAAAATCTTCAGGCTGAAAAAAGCTCTGTGATAAACTGAAGAACGACAAGTTTTAACGAATGGACAAATTACGAAAGGGTAATTATGGCACAATACAAATTCAAACCAATATGAATAATCGCATTACCGTACACAAGCAAAGAACTGACACACGGCTTTGTACCTTACCAGACATGGACCCCCGGTACGGCCCTTATCTAAACGAGTAAACAGTGCCGAAAAAAAAAAGGCATGAGGCCTAACGAAAGATAATCAGGGCATTCATTATACGGAATGGGCAATCGCCTATCCGGCCAGAAACGCTCCATTTGGGCGTCCTAACGTCGTTGTCTCTCGCCGCTGACGACACCGGTATTCGAGCCCAGTTTCGGTATACGAGGACACATAATCAGGGCCGCCCCGCTAGCCGTACTTCTGTCTTTGTCCCGACTAGGAATCGACTTTTCTTTGGGGGCGCTCTTTTTGCTTTCTTTTGTCTATCCACCGACGCCGAGAGGAAAAGCCAATGATCTCGTTCCTCGAACCGGAAAATGGAGAACTGCCGAGCACCGATATTCCACCCGTGTGCTGCTGCTATACGCGAATACTCTCAACGTATACCGGTAATCACACCTACCCGGCCGTGGCTTCGAACTCGGCTCATAGTCGAGAGACTGCACCGTTGGTTTCCGGAAGATAACGGGTCCTCAAGAACACGCAGGGGCAAATTCTGAGTTCTTTTCAGACGTCGTGGTGGCCATGTTTGCACAAAAATACCGATAGGCCTATATCGAGATACCTATTGGAAGAAACTATCAAGAAACAGAAACAGCCCAATAATTCGTTCATTTTGCGAGGACATCGAAAACGTTCGGCATGAAGAGGCACGTGTTCAATACCGGTTTCTCTCTCTCTCTCGGTATGTATGTGTATATATATATATATATATATATATATATATATATATATATATATATATATATATATATATATATATATATATCAGGGTGTCGAACCGAAAAAAATACCGGTTCGGTTACGGTTCGGGTTCGGGTGAAATAATTTCGTTCCGGTTCAGTTCCGGTTCGACAAAATCACGTACCGAACCGGTTCGCGAACCGGTTCGGGAGCTTGAACCGGTTCGCGAACCGGTTCGATGAGTTGAATTATCACTGAAATTAGAAAAAAAACATTTACTAGTTTAAAACGACCGTCAAATCAAAACACAAACTAACATTCAAAATGCTGCTGCTCACCAAGGGCAGCTTTAAACAATTTAAAGCTTTAAACAGCTTTAAACTTTAAACAATTTGGAGATATTAGAAAAACACATGAAGTGGCGACGATTTACCACCTTCTTTCTCACTCAGACTTTATGTTGTCCCAGTGACTATTCATAAAGCCACCGCCAAGAGATATGACGGTGGGATATATTTTCTGCCCTTTCCTTTTTTGTTGAAATCGCAATCGTCGCTATGCAATCACCCATCACGCTAACCTTGAAGCCTTAAATTTAGTCCTGCGTACTGGCGCGTTCAAATACCAGCGCTTAATACCAATGGCGCACATTTTTTATATTTGTAACAAAACAGAAAAATCCTACAACAGGCACATAAATACTACCAATGAATTAGAATATTTGGTCACCAATAATTTGTTAGCCGTCACCTTATCGAATGTGTTAGCCACACTTTTGTTAAAAGTAAGCTTTAGTTAACGCTCAGTCACTGCATTATTGCTCTGACCACTTCAATTCCTTTTGCGATACCGAAAGTGTGCATTACAATCAGTATGTCATCGTACCGCCTGAACCCTTACCATCGTTCCGTGTGCTACATTGCGGAATCTTATAACAGATAATGTGGTTACAAAATGAAAGGGAAATTTGACACGTGGAGCATGAGATGGGACTTTTTGGGTAGACGCTCTTTAATTAGTCCACAGCAGTACTCCCCTCCGGAACGAGTAGCAGTAGAAGCAATGTAGCGAGTTGGGCAAACGGCTTAGCAAACGGCTTAGCCACTGAGCAGCTCCTGCGGTCACACTTGTCAAGTATTAATAGTGTCGGACCTTTTAAACAAATTATGAAATGCAAAAAGTTTGCACACATCGGGTGTGCGCTTTCGCTGTTGCGCAGTGGAGCACTCCTGCAGCCTGATTGCTCCAATGAAGTCGCAGCTAGGGAAGGGCAAAGTCGTTTTATATCCCCTGCACGCTGCCGAGAATGACATTTCGTTTGGTCAGCTTGCACTACGCTCGCGCCTCCAGCAGCAACAGACCACTGCTACATTGGTGCTCATTCATTTCCCCTGTTGTTACATAGAGCGTGATAGTGTTCAATTGTCTGGAGGGGAAAGTGCGCGAGCAAGTACGAAGTTGATGGTACGGGAAAGAAAAAAAGGCCTGAATTGCATTCACTGTGCAATATCAACAACAGAGGGTCGAACCGTTTCGGCATGAACCGGTAACCGTTATTTCTTTTTCCGGTTCAGTTCCGGTTCGGGTTCAGCGTGCTCAAAAAATAACGGTTCGGGTTCGGGTTCAGTTCCGGAAAAAATACCGGTTCAGTTCCGGTTTTCGGTTCGGTTCGGTTCCGGTTCGACACCCTGATATATATATATATATATATATATATATATATATATATATATATATATATATATATATATGCGGCCGCTGGGAAAGAAGACGTTCTACGTCTCCCGCGGTAGTCGAGGGGCGGCGCTAGTTGACCGGCCTCAGAGCTCTTGTAAATATAAACCCCCGCTTTAAAGTCGAGAGAGAAGCCGCTGTGGGGATAGCGTAATGGCGAACGCACCGCACCGGTTATGCGGAGATGTGGGTTCGAGTCCCGCTCCCGGAAAAACGGCGGATTTTTTCTCGACTTATATTTTCGCTTATTTATCAATGAATCAAACAAACGTGACAAGCACACGTCCTTCGGCCCTATTAAATATTTCGAAAAAAGCCGAATAGCACTGGCAATGATGACTGCAACCTTGATATGTATCTTTACCGAGTCCCTCCTCACGTATCTCTCTGTTCTGCTACATGCATTACGAGGCACTGGCTCCAGCAGTTCGGATATGCCAATTGCTAACCCCGACCTCCGACCACGTTCTACGTGGCGGCCGCTGGGAAAGAAGACGTTCTACGTCTCCCGCGGTAGTCGAGGGGCAGCGCTAGTTGACCGGCCTCAGAGCTCTTGTAAATATAAACCCCCGCTTTAAAGTCGAGAGAGAAGCCGCTGTGGGGATAGCGTAATGGCGAACGCACCGCACCGGTTATGCGGAGATGTGGGTTCGAGTCCCGCTCCCGGAAAAACGGCGGATTTTTTCTCGACTTATATTTTCGCTTATTTATCAATGAATCAAAGAAACGTGACAAGCACACGTCATTCGGCCCTATTAAATATTTCGAAAAAAGCCGAATAGCACTGGCAATGATGACTGCAACCTTGATATATATATATATATATATATAGCGAATCAGAATAGGAAATGAGGGGCTCGTTGAAAATAACACAGAAATAAGGGTTGGCAGTCGAGAAAACCTCGGAAAGCAAAGGGGAGGATGTGGTAGATCATTGAAACAGATTAAGAATTTGGAAAGAAAGAAAGAAAGTGAAGAAAAAATGCCCGCCAGGTGGGATCCGAACCCACGACCTCCAGAATACCGGCCTGGTGCGATAACCACTACGCTACCGGCGGGGCGACTTTCCCCTTCACTTTCTGGGCTATTTATGTTAGGTATTTTTGTTTCCTGTGCTTGGGGGTGGTGGCCAGCGCCATTCGGACTACTCGGGGTGAAGGGGACCTTCTTTTTAACCCCCGGGTCGTGACTCGAGTGTCTACGACATGTCCAGAGTGGTCGACCAGCTTTGAACCCTCTTAAGCTCCCTATGGCACCAAGACTGCCAGAACAGAGGCCCTCGCTATGCATGTAGCGAATCAGAATAGGAAATGAGGGGCTCGTTGAAAATAACACAGAAATAAGGGTTGGCAGTCGAGAAAACCTCGGAAAGCAAAGGGGAGGATGTGGTAGATCATTGAAACAGATTAAGAATTTGGAAAGAAAGAAAGAAAGTGAAGAAAAAATGCCCGCCAGGTGGGATCCGAACCCACGACCTCCAGAATACCGGCCTGGTGCGCACCAGGCCGGTATTCTGGAGGTCGTGGGTTCGGATCCCACCTGGCGGGCATTTTTTCTTCACTTTCTTTCTTTCTTTCCAAATTCTTAATCTGTTTCAATGATCTACCACATCCTCCCCTTTGCTTTCCGAGGTTTTCTCGACTGCCAACCCTTATTTCTGTGTTATATATATATATATATATATATATATATATATATATATATATATATATATATATATATATATATATATATACGACAGAGAAGTCAAACTAAAAAACATAACAACATTTATGCTAACGTTTCGACCGGGGGCCGGTCTTTTTCAAAGAACAACTTTGAAAAGGACCGGCCCCCGGTCGAAACGTTAGAATAAATGTTATGTTTTTCAGTTTGACTTCTCTGTCGTACAGCTAACCTCATAGCCAGGAACCTTTTCTCTCAACCATATATATATATATATATATATATATATATATATATATATATATATATATATATATATATATATATATATATATATATAGTCGTGAAGTAGAGTCCTTAGTTGCTTGCTGCAGAAATACGCACAAAGTAAAAGTGCACAGTAAAAGCGTACTTTTACTTTGTGCGCACTCCGCCAAATTTTCGCGGAATAAGCCCAGGGGTCCATGCGTGCGGGCGACAGGCCGAGTGCTAACAGTTAATACGCTGTGCATTGGCTTTGCGCGACACGACCCGACGCCGTTTACAGAGGGAGGCGAGGGCAGGGGAGGGGACGCCTCAAATGGGCTCCCCCATTGGCTTTTGTGAGACCCCCCCAAAGTCGCGGAAGCTGCCTGGGCGCCAAATACAGTAAAGGGCCCCGCTTGCATTCTTGGCCTTGCCGCTGAAGACGGTCGGTAGTTAATCCTTATGACCGGCGCCGTGCATGTAAACTCACTGCTCATGGCGGCATGTGCTTTGTAGTTTTCCCCTCTTGGAGACACCGGATGTTTTTTGGCCTTTCGCCGCCCATGAACTTGTTGCATTTCCTGTAATCCCCACCACTCGCGTTCATGCAGTATGTTCCTCCTCGCCACCCCGCCTTTTTTTCGGTTTTGTGCTTTCTTGTTTGTTTGTGTTGTTTGTTTTTGGGGGTCTTTTTCGCTTGCCTTAAGCAGAATAAGCTCTGTATGGTGTGTGTGGTCATTTGTGTGTTTGTTTCCCATGTGCCTTGTGTTTCGGGGCGGCGCCCCCACCCTGAGTTCCTACAATTTTTTCCCAAAGCTGTCATTCCTGATGAAGACCTGTCTCTGGTCGAGACGTTGGAAATAACGTCTCCGCAGAGCGTACTTTTACTTTGTGCGTATATATATATATATATATATATATATATATATATATATATATATCAGCACTGGACATCGAATGCGTGGGGTCTTCAGAAAGGAGAAGACCACATGGACGGTCACTATTCATCCTTTGCGCTTTCTATTATAGGTTTTTCGTAGCAAAACAGAGGCAGCCGGATAATGTAAGCATTCCTCGTCAAAACAGGAAATAGAGGAGAAGATACAGATGGATTTCTTCGTCTTTGCCTGCGTATTCGAGTAGTACAACATCTGTGAGGATGACGGTTCTCGCAGTAAAGGAGGTGATATGTAGAATGCATTAGTGTATTGGTATCGGACACCATGATATCTGTTATTACGTTGTACACGCAAAACCTAAATGCGAAACTAGAACTGGAAATGGAAACGCAAAGTTGAACGTATATTTGTAGCTAATATATCTGAAAACTGAACCTCATGCATTCGGAACGAAAGCAAGCACTTTTTGGTCGCTTCCGGATGACCCCTCATGCTTTTCAGGGTGTCCTCGCGAACTCTTCTAAATTTCTGTGCGGCACCCCTGTCGGCGCAACCCTCCCCGACGTGCACAAGTGAACACTCTAATTGCCACGGACAAACTTTACTTCGGCCGTTTTCCCCTACCCTTGCCCCCATTTACCCTATTAGGGCATTTTAATCCCCTATCTACAATAAAGCCCCGCATTCAATCTTACTTCTGGCATTCCCCACTGATCTATTAAAACCTCGTAGAGGCTTTTCTGCGGGGACAGTGAAGCCTTTATTGCTACTTTTTAACTCAGTTCGACGGCGGTGTTACTTAATAGTATTAATCATTGCGTGTGCGGTCGCACTACTTGCGGTCTTGGAACAAATCGGATCGATGGGCGGTGCACGGTGCGTCTAACAAAATGCCGATACTGTGTTAAAAGAACTTATAAAGGAAAACGAAACGAGCAAAGTAAAGTAGCCGAAAGTCTTTCACCTTTGTATTAAGGCAGACGGGGGACCTAATATGCGAAACGTTGAGCGAATCAATGGCGATGACGAAAGCTTTGCCGGGCAACAAAGACGCGTTCAAGGCCTCAGCGGAGCGTTCTCAGAATGACTGTCCGTCGCCTTCACGGCAATGCTGCTTGAATATGGGCCTCCGCCTGCGCCCGCGATGGCACCTCGTCTCGAAACCTCTTCCGCGTGGCTTGACTGCATTACCGCGCCAGTGATCAAATCATCTGAGTCGATGTGAAGACTGATCTATGGTCTCCCGGCCACGCGTGGCGAGCGGGGGAACAGGATTAGCACAGAGCCGCCGATGAAGATGGAGTAGGAGGCGCTGCCGGCAGGGATTACACGCGCCCGTTCCATTCTGGACAGCTTAGGTCAGCTGCTCGATAGACGAGCGAGTCTAACATCATCTTAGAGAAGCTGCTTTAAGGTTCTCACAAAACATCTTTTAACAGCCAGTGGGCTGTGGTTCATATTCAACAAAACGGTTCATTGGCAATCTGCCTGTCGGCCAAGATCTCCAATAAAGACTTCCAGGACCTACGGAGAAGGTGATGATTGGAATGGCAGCTCACGAGGCCTGTTAAGTTAGCTGGGATCCAATAGCGCCTCGCGGTGGCCTCTAGGGTCAGCCAGACATGGTCGCCTGAGGTCGATTGTGTTGACTACGTCAAGCGAGACAGCCGCTGCCACTGCGTTTGCGAGTGAGCGCTTATATGAATTTACTACTGCAGCAGAACTTCTGCCAGCGCCATCATGCAAGGATAAAAAATCCTCGTGGAAATGGGCTCTGTGAAAGCTTGTTGAAGGGTAACGTATAGATTTTTTGTTTCTGCCGGGGAACTTGCGCAGTCTGATTTGGCGATGGTTTCCTGCTCATTTTTGGTTCGTTCCAGGAAGTACCAGTTTAGTTCGCCTTTGCAAAAGGAGTACTTTACTCTGACTTCCTGCCAGCGATGTCTGGCAGAAGTTAAAGTTGGGTACTCCCTTTGTTGTGAGATATGTCTGGTATAGCGGGAGTTCTCGTCTGTGGCCCCAGCGCTGTGCTGTGTACCCGATGGTTTTGATCTGGAATCATTACCTTTCACATACCAGAGTTTATCTCTTCTCAGCACCATGCTTGCGTGCACGCTTCTATCTCAGCCGATTTGGTGTTACCGCTGTCTGGGGGGAAACTTTCTAAATGAAGAATGTGAGTGGAAATTTTACACTCGCGTTCGTGAGGTGTTGGTTGTATACGGAGGGGTGGGGGGCACGCATTAGCGTGTGTGTTTGCGTGTGTTCCCAAATGACCTTAATTTCAAATTATGCGGAATTCAGTAAGAATTGGTAACCATTATCAGTTCGTTCTTTAAAACCATAAACCCAAGGAAAGGTAGTGTGCTGTAGCATATAAAAATACCTACACTTACAAAGTGGTGCCAGCGGTTTCCCAGAAATTGATCATTTCTCCAGCCGTGTTTTCCTTAGCTCGAATTGCCTTATCCAGCGACTGAGATAAACTGCTGCCTTCCTCCAAGTTCCTTTAAAAAAATAAAAACCAAATCGTGTGTTAGTCGTAGTAGACATTACGCTTTTCAGAGTTCGCTAGTCTTGAGGCGGAAAAAAATTAGCGTTCCATAAATGTTATGGATCGACGGCACATAACAATAGAACCTTTACGCAGTAATAAACTTGTTAGATTGGAATTAAAATATGCTGTACTTTGAGGTTAAAACTGGGTAGAATAACCTAAGCAGAAATAAATTGAAAATTCTCAACGAGATTCCTGAAAGAAAAAGAAAATATTGGGTCGCTCAATTTCCCCCTAAGCGACGAGGAACACGCTATTTAACAAGATCCCTGAGCAAGTGCTTCTAATCTGTGAAAATTTCGCATATAACAGTATTTACGTTAGACATGAAGAAACCAATTGAGTATGAAATAAAAAGAAATGAGTAGGGCTTACTAGGCGCAGTGGTGTATAAGAAGTCCGTTTCTTGAAATAGAGAACAACATTAAAAAAAAAACCTTTTGATGGAATAGTAAGACCGTCGACATGATGGTATATTGTCATAATTCGACAAGAGATTTTGAATTACGCGAAAACTATATAGTACATATGCTAAAGGAAAAGGCTGCAAGAACAAGAATTCAGGAAAAATCGGATATAAGCGAGCATTAGACATCTAAAGAATGTAGCAAAACGTTTTCGCTGCAGGTGTCGTACTAAAATATTCTACAGCCTCATATAGACCCTTCCACCACTGCAAAAACTGCCGAAAATCTTTCCCAATTTTTCGCTTACAAAAAGAAAGTTCAAGGAGGAAGAATTAAAGAAACTCTTGCCAGCATCGACACTGCATCCCGTTGCGACGAAAGAGGAGGAGCTAAATGATTTACCTGAGGGTAAAACGAATGAGCAGAAATTACTCACGCCGCCCATTTGGAAGCAATCACGGGATAGGAGGGATCCCTATGGCAATAAACTAATGCGAGGAGGAGGACAAGCTGTGTATTCGAATGGACAGCAAGCCATCTAAGACGCTAATTCAATGACGTTTTTTTTTTCGCCGCGTACGTGAGCCACGCTTAGCCAAATATCCAGCTACATATCGAAAAATCTGAAGACGAACACGAATTTGAATTAAATCAAGAAATCAAACAAAGAGAAGTAACCGATAAGCTATCCCGAGGAAAGCTATAAACGATTTGGGGTAGAAGGACCACCCAGGACCCGCAAGGCTGTGACGCATGCCAAGGGAGAGGAATGCAGACGAGAACATATTTAGGCTAGTTTCGCTAGTAATATTTCGCTAGTAAAACTGCGACTGAAACAGCAGCTCTCCGGATACGGCAGGTAAAAGTACGGGCCCTTCCGGCACACCACGTATTGCTTCACTTGTCAAGCGGCGAACAGGCACTCAACGAATGTTTACACTGCCATGTGGTGTACGTGGAAATAACACGCACACATTCCGGAAGTGCGCCGTCCAAGCGGAACAACGTGACGATCGTACAAAGAGGATAGTCCAAGAATAGAAAGCGCAAATTTAGGGTGCGACAAAGGCCTCCACCACCTCCCTCAACAACAGAGACAGAAAAACAGCAGCTGACTCACTGTCAAACCAATAGACGGTGCCGAAATCACAGTAGATATAAGGGCACTTTAAAAAAAGCTTAAAAAAGGTACTGAAACTGCAGCATTCGGTCACAAAAATCCAAAATTTTAAGAAACAGAATAATGCCCAACCACAAGACTTTCTCTCCCCTCTCATTCTCTCTCTTGCACATCCGGACGTTCTGGCTCCTATAGCTCCGTAAAAACGATAACAGCCCTAGGGGGCTGAAATATTACTAGCGACCTGTCACTAAGTGGCAGAGCGACGTGTTTTCCCATGAGGTAAGCTACTTCCGTATGTCTCGTACATTCTAGAGCAAAATCTCTAGTGTTGGATCATTACCGTTGAGTCCAGTGAACCCAGTCATCAATCTTTTATTGGTGCCGTCTGTCCCAGCTCTAGGTTCAAAACAAGCCTATTATTTTCGGCAGACGCGAGAGTCCACTTCGATCGGAGAGAGCCTCGCTGTGCTCACTTACCCAGCTGAGCCTTGCTCAAGGCGCCAAAACTGAGTGCCACTATCGCACCCTGGTTTTTTGGTTGAGAAGAAAAAACGGGCAATGGCAGAGAGCGTCTTTTGATTCCTCGCCTCTTTCGAGGCCTGAATAGTTTTACTTTTCTTAAATTCTTCACATTCACGGGGGTGTTTTAGTTCGGGGAGTTCTAATGACACAAAATGAGTGAGAAAGCCCAACAAAAAGCACCCAGCAAAAAGTTTTTTTTTGTTTTTGTTACTTATTTCGCAGAAATGATACCGTTCTTTAAAGCGCAGAATGAAGCAATGCCTTTTCATTGGAAAAGAGCGGATACGACGGAAAGAGGTCGCTGAAGGACCGATACGGGGCGCGGTTCTTAAAGAATGGCCAACCGACGCCCTGTATCGCTTATCTCCCACTTTTACGTCTCTTGCTGCATCTTCAGCTAGCTCCAGACGCATCGTTTTTGGACTGGCTGCCTGCAGAGTTAGACTACGAAGAAACGAGCATCGACTAAATGGCGTCAATATCAGTTATTTTTGCTTCTCTTCCTGTGGTTCCGTTTGTACGGTTAGGCTTTTGCCTTTACAGAGGAAACTGTTGCGAGGGAGAGTCATTGGGGCAGAGACTTGGTGACTATATGGTATATGAAAAAGCACAGATAGACTCGGGGTGAATATTAGGGCGTTGAATGTTCAGCGAAGTCATAAGAGGGTGGGAAAGCCAGGGTTAGTGCTTTACGACTAAAACGATGTTTTTTTTTTTTTTACTTTTAGAACTATTTCTTTCTTTGACGTGTTTGCTCATCGATGAGTGCTGAGGTATCGCCCTCTAAATAAGCCTATCTACGCAATTATGACGTCACGAAGAGATTTTCGCGCTGTAGCTAGCAAAAGACCAGAAGGATATACTTCGACACGGCCATAAAAAAGATCTATTGCCAGACCAAGAGATCCGTTTCTTAACTTAATTTTGCCCTGTGAAACAAATGTAACCCAAGATTCCGTGCATGTATTGTATATGGGTCATTTCGGTGGCGAGGCAGGCAACCATGTGAGTGCGCGTCACCGGTTACGTCGGGCTCCGCGGGATGACGGTACTTGTCCGTACTAAGCACATGATATGTGTTGGACGTTGGAAACTCTACTCCACAGAACACAAAGCAATGCCTCGACTCCAATCTGTGCCGACCCCACCGTTGAGAATCAGGTTAAAACGCAGCAGACGACGCACGCTGGGGTTCTTTTCTGCGGTGTGCCGGCGCAGTGGCACAAGCCGCGTCATGTCCGTGGCCGTTTCCAGTGTTGCCAAGCGAATAAATTGACAGCCAGGCTTTCCAGTGAATACCATCTATATAAATCACCACCCCAGGGGCTTTACTGGTTGTGGTGAGGCTATGCAGACGAACACGGATATATCCAACTCCAAAGGGATCGCGGAATAGTACGTTATATCGATAATTCGTAATGTAAAATGCGCCAGCCTGCAGATTTTTTGACAACTCTGAACATTACTGAGATCTTTCGAGTATTGCGACAATCGATGACATAACAATTTGTTCCTCACAGCACACGAAATTCGAATCACAGCGCAACGACCACCACACTTTATTTAACATGAAAAAAGTCTGTGAGATTCGCTTGTTTCTTTCTCTGCTTCATAAAGAATTCAAGGTCTTCAAGCTTAATAACGCCGTCCAAACGAGAAAATCCGGCATTGTACCCTGTGCCTTTACAGTGGGGAATGTGAACCCTGACGCAAGTTCAGCTGCACTACGCAGTTGGGAACGTTGCCAGGGCGGGTTGTAGTGTCCGCTTATTTGGCGCCGGTAATGTCTGCCACAGCCTGCACATCATCGTCAGCACTTACGAACTCGTGTGCCGTCGTGTCATGCAGAATCGCGCATGGGAATGCAGAGCGCTTTCTAAATCTACTCTTGAGGCACTCCACCCGGTCGTCTTCGGGGTGAGAACACCTCTCGTCTGGAGCCGCTCAAACGCGACACTCACCGGAACAGCCGGGCCGTGGCCGAGCTCAGATGTGACGTGCAGTATTGCCCTGAAAAATGCTGCGAGAAATTTCGAATATCTTTGTAGCCGACATCTTTTCACCATCCAGTACCCGTCGAATAATATAAGCTTTCGTCGCTACATCCATATTACTCTGCTTTTCCATGACCATGGCTCCTAAACGCGTTCCGCGGGCAAAACGAACAGGCGCAACGCCTCATCGGTTCCCCAGTGTGAGAAACCACTTGTAACCTCTTAAGCCCGCACAAAAAATGTCAAAAACCAAGCGCTTCCGGTCGGTTTCTCCTCCTCCGTTATTGCATTTCGGACCCAATCACTTCCCGCGCTGCTCCTTAGGCGGTTTCCAGTGTATTCAAGCGAAGAAATCGCCCGCTAATCTCTTATGTGAACGCCGTCAATAAGATATAAATGCGATACAGTCGCTCTATCTTCTTCCCGCAGCAACGCACGTCCTCCCCGGAACGAAAATTTGTTTCGCATTCTTACAGGGAAATCTATATGCGCTGACTTCACGCCGAGCTCTGCCGCAAACTTTTTGTCTTCCTTCTCGTATTTGTCAACAGCAATTTTTGTCTCCGAAACACAGCCGGGAGCATGTGAGACATAAAAACAAGCTGTTACGTGTTTCGCGGAAGTGTTTCGTTCTCTCGCTCATGTTTTGCACTGTCTTGCCCCCTTTATTGTTCTGGCACCCGTGTCGACGTTGTTACCGGCTGTTCAGGGGTTCTCCGGTTGCTTCTCAGTCAAACCCTATTCGACGCCAGCTCCTTTCCGTTGAGCTGGCCATCTTTCGGAGAAATCGGGCACCTCGCTTGTAGTGCGCCAGCTGTCAGCCACCACTGCCTCTACGTCAATTTTTTTTTTTTAGTCCAGAGAACGGAACCGACAGGTCATTTTACGCTCCTGCCGTTCTCTTTGTGTTCCACACGCACGTTATTGCGATGTACAGCGGGGAGTGCTCACACCTGAAACACAAAGGCCCATGCATTTTTTTACGGTGTTTATCTTGGGCAATGTGCGGGGAACTTCGGAATATTCAGTAGGGGCTTTTTCTTTTGTTTTCTTGAAACGTAATGTCTAAAACAACAAAAAGGCAACTTAGCCTACGTGACTATTTATTTATTTATTTATTTATTTATTTATTTATTTATTTATTTGGGAGAAGAAATAATCAGACAATAATTTCCAACGGATCGACCACAAAAAAGTTCGTCCCTAGGTGAAGTGGTTCCCATGAAGGCAAAATTACGCTTTCTTCAATTTGAAAGAACAAGCCTTTGATAACTTACTCACCACCACTACATCGCAAAAGACATTTTTTAACCGAAAAACACCGCAAGAAATGTCGAAAACTTTTGAATTTCGCGCTGCAATGACGTTTATGGCAAGGAGGGACGCAGCAGAGGCCAACACAGAAACAGTTATCAGTGTGTTAACTGCTCGTTGTAATTCAATACAACGGAACTAGAGGCCCTACTACAAGGGCCCAGTGAGGTGCTTCGGTGTGTGGCATAGGTCGGCGGTGGTCATTGAATCAAACAAGATCCTGCAACCTCATTGTGACGTCGCCAGAGAAGTGAAGAAGAGTCGCCGCAGCTTCACGCGTTTTCCTGAATGTCTGTGTTTTTTCTTTGAATTTTTTGACAAAATCTGTGTCATTGTTATCGGGGAAAAACAGTTTTTTAAGGAACCAAACTTGAATTTTGTCTTCATGGCCCCTTTGGAAAAGCCTGCGCATGCTTTCGATTTTACGAAAGAGATTGTGCAAAAGCTGAATTGTAGGCCCAATCTAAGCATAGAACCTGCTAATGACAAAGTCACCGGCTTCATAATTTTGTTAAATACAATTTTATCAAAAAATTCTAGACTGATAGGAAGAAAAGACGACCACTTAGAGCGCCTGGGCTACTTAAATTTTGTGTTATACCATACCGTTTCTGACTGGGCTACAAACGCACAGGCAGGCGCTCACACTAGCGCAACCCAACGAATTTACAAGATCGGCGGCGATGTAGAGAGAACCAAAAGGTTAGGTAGTCTGTTTTACTAGAAATGTGAATTGTGTCATTACTTGAACTCCCCCCCCCCCCTTTTATAATATATTTTTTCAGTATTGCCATGGTAGTCCTCTTTTGCTCACAGCCCGCGTTCACTCGTCTATGGTTTCACCATTGTCGTGGCGCTTTCTTTACGTGAAAAAAAAACGAATACTTTTTAAAAGCGAAGCTGTTCAGCAAATATAGTTTGTTTATGGTGTCCACAGTTAGAAATACCAAGAAAATACTGAGTGCTCGTGCACCCGCCCCTCCAGAGCACGTTCGTCAACCTAAGCATACTCACTTAGAGGGAATGGCCAATATTGGCAACAAAAAATCCTGCAGCGTTTGCTACGTGCCTCAAGCGCATGTTCATCAAGATAAGCATACTCACTGGAAAAGACTGGCCAACTTTGGTGACAAAAAAACTTAAAAGTTTGCCGTATCGGGACAAAACGTGCTCCGAACGAAAAACACACGTCACATCGTACTCGTGAGCGCGCGCCTCCCGCTGAAAAAAAAAAAAAAGAAAGAAAGAAAAAGGGAACAGCGGCTAGTACGTGGGATCGGTTTGGCAGAGTCAGCCGTCTCACCACTCAGCCGTGACAGTGAGGCAAACACCGAGAATCAAACGAATTGCTCACTCGGCCGGGACTGTGGGAAGAGAATCACGCCACCTGCTCGAGTCCAAACACGTGATAGTGTACACGTTGCACCTGCGCCGCCTAGTTTAGGTGCGCGCGTTCCGTTCGTTCGTTCATGGAAGAAACCCCCTCCTCGCGTCGTCCACGATTGCAGCCGATTTGCTTCTTCTTCGAAGTTATAACCACAAAGATGCAGTAAAGGTTTTTGCGGCAGCGAAGAAGAAGCACATCCGCTGCAATCTTGGAGTAAAGCCATCGTGATGGCCGTGAAGGATGCGTATAGCTTCACTATCTTCAACTCTTGCGTGTTAGTGTGAGCTTCATTCATTTTAAATGCAGAGCATTTCTTTAACTCACGATGTCACCCGGCGTTGTCAGCGTGCCTCGGCGTCCGCAACAGCCGTTCCAGGTGCGCCCTCTCCCCCACTCCTCCTCGCCTGCTCTCCGCTGCTCCTCGCGTGTTTTCTGTGTGCTCGGATCGCGTTCAGCAACAGGTGGGGCGCGCATGCGTCGTAGTTTGGCGCGGGAGCAACAACAGTTGTGGCGTGATCGTGACGTAGTCGTGACGTGGTCGTGGCGCGGTCGTGCGTGATGGGGCGGTTCTCGGCGTTCGCTCTCGCTGTCAATTTCGTTAGAACCAGATAAAATCGGGTATGTGCGCCCCCCGAAAATGCTCTGCATTTGACCGTGCCCCTCGTGAGGGGGATGTTTTTAAGCTGAACTTCCACAATTTTTTTCTACACTTATTTATCGGGTTTCAGATAACATTATTATGAGCGTTTTTTTTTATGAATTTTGGAATTGGTCATGACGCCAGTCTCCGCTTTTATTTTGTTTTGCATAACGAATTGAGATACATTATGCAGGTTATAGTTACAATAACTGAGAGACTTGAACCCCTTTTTTGGCAGGGGGAGGAGGGGGTGGCGGGGGCGCAAACCATTTGACGATATACTCTCAAACTTTGCACGCCTGAAGGCCACACATTATGATCTATTATGTTTATTGCCGTGATCAGGGCGAAACATGGCTGGCTAGTATTAAAAGACAATATTCATTTATGGGAATAGCATTAGTATTACATATTAACCGCCGAACCGACTACAATTCCTCGATGATGAGTTCAACTGACACCTTTATGATGACACCATTCTACCGTGCACCATTGTTAGAAGCATCCGTAAAATAAAAATTAAGATTACTTTTTTACAGCGGGAAGCTGAGCCACTAGGAAATCTTTGTGCGTGGGAAGGAGACACGTTCGTGGTGGGCAGGAGATATTAACGCGTTTTACGGCTCAGACGACTCTATGGAAGTGCAGAGAACCACCGCATGGATTAGCACAGATAATTGGCAACCGACGTTTTGAAAAAAAATCTACAATTCCGCCGCCTCCATGCGGGAGTTTTAGAAAACAGCTGTGAAGGTTGTAATACGAATTTCTCGAAGCAATGGGCGCACCTGCCAGTTGTTTGCGAGCGCTACACATTTTTTTTTACAGAAAAGAATCCATAAGTATTGGGAAATAACAATTGGAACCCAACTCTTAGTTAACCACTCAAACCATCGTGTCACAACCCCCCACCACCGAGGAGCAACTTACATTTAAGCCGCAACACGCAAATGGAATGCTAATACCACTGACTTTTTTCACATTAAAGGCGAAATGAAAAACAATGTCTTGCGTTTTCCCAGTAAACATAACCATTATTTCACCGCAGTAGCCTCGTCACCCTTTTTACTTTCGATAAGATTATCTGTATTCCTTTCGTAGGCTTCGAAGTTTTTGTTAACCTTTGCTGTATCGTTTTAGTTTCGGGGCGAGCGTGTCAAGCTGACGCCCGTCTGTCATAAGCGTCCGCGAAAAATGTGCTTTGTTTCGAGTAATTTCGCAAAACTTGACAACAATTTACAGAATTATTCGTAAGTGGTTAGATTGAACTAAACACCATTTATACGTATACCTGGAGCATTTTCCAAATTCTAGACCAGCTGTCGGTGAATGTGGTCGGATGTTCGATTTTCGGCGCCATAAATTTCTATTAAATGGTGTGTTGACAAAAGCACAGTTTCTTGCTCAAATCAAACCGCTTTGTTTGACGATTGTTGGCATGTAGTAAAATTTTCAAATCAGTACAAATGGTGCGGGACTCAGGCGAAACAAAAGCTGTTGAACGATAAAAATTGGTTAAAATATTACCAGCTTGCACCAGGTTCGGTGCTCCACGGCAGTCGCTATCGACCACTGTGCTTGTTTTTATATGCATATTTAAATACATATTTACATGCATATTTATAACTTTCTTCAACTTGAAAGAACTAAACTTTCATAACTCACACTGCGTCATTTCAGGCCCAAAATACTTTTTAGCAACGAAGATTTTGAGCAAATCATTAGAGTTTGTGTCCGCAGTTAAAAATACCAAGAAAACGCAAGCGCATGTGAGCGCGTGCCTCGCAGCGAGCGTCTAAACACTTAGGAGATTGGCCAAATTTGGCCAAAAAAGAAAAAAGATCTCCAGCGTATGTGTTAATTGAGGTAACACCTTTGAAGTTGAGTCGGGACCAATTATGGAGACCCACTTTGGTGCTATCAGGCACTCCTCTGGTAGCACCCAAAACCTCCATAGTTAAACGCATTTTTACGGGAAACAGGCAATTGAGCATAAAGTCAACGCTCGCTTTCAATTGTTTACGTTGCGCGAATAAGCAGGCTTGAACACTTACAATTTTATGTTTGTTCATGCGCGATCGAAAGTGAAGAATCCTATTTTAATTATGTTCTCTGCTTTTAATGTTTGGAACTTCCTTCTCTTCTTCCGTGTGCCTTAACCTGGATCCTCCACCAAGGAGACGCCTTGTGCCGTAGAGAAAAACGACGACGCGCACGCTATCAGGGTTCACGCGCGCTCGTGTGGGCGCCATTGCTACAGTGGAATCCGCAGCCACCGCCAGCAGCAGCCACCCTCTGCTAGAGCAACTGCTGCGACTTCAAGGGCGCCTTGAAGAACGAACAGCTTTGGGCAGAAAGGATGTCGCCTCCCGACATCGTCTGCACTTCTGCTGCGGTGACGAACAGGTTGACCGAGATGCGGCTCCGCATGTACCACAGGGGTGCACGGATCAGGGGCCAGGTAATGCTCGGCAGGGCCAGCGTGGACGACATTGTCAATGGCGTCATCAACTGGAGACCCTTCACAAGCACTCTGGCCTCCCGACTAGGAAACGGAAAGAGAGTTACGACCCCTAGACCTTCCTGCGCGGACTGTGAAGCGATCAACGCTGCCGTGGAAGCTGTCCCATCGACCCCGTCTGGAGGATGCGCGGCATCTGCTGTAGTCCACGGGTCAGCTTCTGAAACCCGCAAGCCAACGCCTTCGACCCGCTCATCGACATCTGGGTCCCTGGAATCGAGTGCCAGGGCCCGCAGATGCCTCCTGGATCGGGCGCGAGGACCCGGACATCGCCCTCTGGATCTCTCGGATACGGCGCGAGGACGCGCACAGCTGGTGGGCCCCCCTGATCGACATCTAGGCCACTTGGATCAGGTGACAGGCGGCGCACATCGTCTACGCGCATCGACTGTGCGGCCTTGCGCACCACCGAAACTTTTTAAAGACTGAGTACTATGGAATGCATGATAATTCAGAAATTTATATTATCACGTTGTTTTGCGAAATGCTCACCGGTTGTGTCAGTTATTTCAATTGACTTTCACTCTAAGCAGCATTATAAAAGCACGCGAAACTAATTAGGTAAAGCATCGCGATATAAGAAACAATGAGAAATAAACTTTCATTATTCTTGGTGTCAATCTCGGTAGTCATCTCAAAGTTCCCCATCACGTCAGCAACCTAAATAAAAAGGCTGCATATGGTAATACAGCCATTATTAAGCCTCGTCAGTTATTTTTACGTCAAGAGCTTTATAGCTATATTTCGCAATCATTAGTATACATTGACACAGCTAACGGTCAACCCCCACTATCATCTGTTCTTGAGCTCAGACTCATCATCATCAGTTGACCATCGGAATCATCACCGAATGACGGCCAGAGGAAGACGACGTCGTTCGCTCTCAGCAAGCGTACGGTCGCTGTTTTTGGACCCATTGAGTTCGTGGCAATAAAGCCGATTCCATCAACCTTAAACCCCCAAGATCCGTCGCCTTATCGGTGACAATATTTTATCTTTATTCACGGCCATTTCACGCTTGGAATTCTTGGAAAAAGTTGATAAAGAGTCGCTACAGCTTTCACTCTTTTCCGTAATATCTGTGTTTTTTGTTTAAAGTTTTCGATAAAATAGGCGTCATTACTCTAAGGGCAAAACAGTTTCTTAATGAACCAAACTTGCATGCTGACATCATGGCCCCTTTCAAAATACTCGCCCATGCTTTCATTTTAACGAAGGGGATTGTGAAGAATCTGATCAGTAGGCTTCGTCTAATCAGAAGGCCTGTTAATTAAAAAGCGACTGGCTTCATAATTTTGTTGAATGTGATTTCATCACGTGCCGCTGGACTGATAAAAAAAAAAAAAACGGCCCCTTACAGCGCCTTAGCTATGCACCGTTTGGATTGAACCGCACCGTTTCTAACTGCACTATAGACGCACACGCAGGCACTCAAACGCGGGTGACCCAAGGAATTCACAAGATTAGCGGCGATGTAGCGAGAACTAAGAGGTGAGGTATTCTGTTTTACCAAAAACGTGAATTCTATCATTACTTCAGCTGAAAATGATGGCTTGCGCCCCTTTCAATATTTTTTATTATTTGCCACGGTAGTCCTCCCTTGGCTTGCAGCCATCGTTCATCTCACTTTTGTTGTTTCAACATTTTAGGGGTGGTTTATTTTCATGGAAACAACTAACATTTTTTTCGTGAATATTAACCGGATTAAGAGAATGTTACTACGAGCGTCGTTTTTAAATATTGAGCAGATCACGACGTCAGTCTGTGCTTTTATTCTGTTATGTATCACGGATTGAGATACATTATGCAGGGTATTGTTAAATAATTGCGAAACTTTTATACTTTCGTTTTTTTTTTGGCGGAAAGGAGGGGGACGGAAAACCATTTTGCGATTTGTGCTCAAACTTTGCACGGCAAGCAGGTCACGTTTTTCTGGTCTGTTTTGTTTATTGCCGCGAGTAGTGACTAAACCTGGCTGCTTAGTTAAAAATAAAAATAAAACAATATTGATTTATGGAAGTGGCGGTAGCCTTTAGGTAATAATAAACACCGGGGAACGACAGTGCCACCAGCCTTGTTCATACGACTACAAACCCTCGATGATGAGTTCAAGTGACAGCTTTCTGATTTACGGGTTATGCACCAATCTACCGCGCACCGTTGGCAGAAGCATCCGTAAAATAAAATTAGGATTCCTTTTTTACAGCGGAAAGCTGAGGCACTAGGAAAACTTTGTGCGTGTGAAGGGGACACTTTTGCGATGGGTTGGCGATGTTACCGAGTTTGAGTGTTTGAGGGTTTACACTGCTCTATGGCAGCGCAGAGGTTCACTGCATCGATTAGCACAAATATTTGGTAACAGCAGTTTTGAAACAAACTCTATAATTCCGCCGCTTCTGCGCGGAGTTTCAGAAAACATCTGTGAAGGGGGTTGTAATATGAATTTCTCAAAACACGTGGCGGGTCTGGAGGTTGTTCGCGAGCACTAAATTTTTTTTAAACAAACAGCTCAGATGTACTGCGAAATAGCAATCTGTCTTCATCTCTTAAACACTCACACAGTGTTGTCGCAACCACCACTACGCAGAAGCAACGGACATTACAGCCGCAACGCGCAAAACTCTCATTTCATGTCTTTGACTAGTTAGTGCATGGAGTGTAGTGTCAGTTGCTGGTTCACAGCATTTCAGCTGAAACGGCCTGTCTCAACTTGGCAATGCTCCGCAGGGAGCGAAAATACTCACAGAACTTTCTCCCAGGCATCTGGACCGACCTCTGCCCGCACCATATCCTCAGGGCGCAGTGAACAAATCCATACTGAAACGAAAACAGAATATGGCTCTGTCACTTGTCGTCTCATAAAGTTGGTTTGTACGAGCGTGCATGGTTGAAATTTGAATTATTAGTTTTTCATTGAAAACAATACAAAATTAAGGCCGTTCCACTCAATGTGAAAGCTGTTGGAAGTGCGGAGCAGCGATTCACCATAATGGGCTGGAGCGTCGTTATCCGCTCACCGCTACCGCCCACTGCAATTCAAATTTCCCGCCTGCGCAGTTCTCACGCGCCCGCGCCTGAAACTGCGCCAGCGGGAGTTCTGTACTTTTTGCGATTGCTTTTCCTCCCGCACGTGCCGGCGTTGCACTGCCACTTGTTTTCGCTTACTATTGTAGAAGCCAACCCAACGAGCGTTCCTAACTAAAGGAACGCTGGCGCTGCCGGTTAATTACGCATATTTTAACTCAAATGTACCTGGAGTTTTCGTTGGGCTAAACAACACAGAAATGTATGACACGCGCCAGTGGTTGACGAGCTTCGAACGCTTATGACTATACATATAAACCGCTTGGCTTTCGAAGCCTCTGGGTTACGCAGCGACGACAGCGGCTACGACCGAACCCCGTGTGGCTCATTGGGTCCAGCGAGTGAGCTACGACGACAAGGCGAGCCTCTAAAGCGCTCTGCACTTAAAATGCGCATCAAACTGTCATGGATCAGTGTTTACGAGTTGGTTTTCTGGGTGGGTGCTGTTTTCTTTGTCAAGCAAAAGGAAGTCAAGCAAAAGGCAGTATTCAATGTTGGCTTAGCAGCGCTAGATTAAAACCTATGAAAGCTATGAAAATTTAAATAGGCAGCACCAATTACTGTCTACGCATACATGACGGAATGTACGCTCCGTGAAAGTTTCTGTCATCAAAAGGGCTACATACAGAAATAAATGAAATGTCCTCGCCGTCCGTTCGGGACTGAAATTAACTGGAAACGCCACTACAGGTGGGGTGGGCGCAGTACGGTAAACCGGCAAATAGCAGCCGTAGCCTCAGTGGCGTCATACCAGGAAACAGACTGTATTTGTATTTCAGAAGCCCAAGGAAGTATGAACAAACTCTTAAGAGAATTTGTAATTTTTATGTTATATGCCCAGATTTGTAATATTTTGCCCCGATGTTCCTTGACCTCAAAAAAATTAAGGAAGCTCATACTAACGCGTAAGACTTGAAGGCACCTTAAATATACGCAACATTCACGACCATCACGAAGGTTTATGCCCAGTATTGCAGCCAATTTGCTCCTTCTCCGCTGTCGCGACGACCTTCACTCCATCATTGCTGCTATAAGTTTAAGATTGTTTCTTTTCTTTTCTTTTTTTGTTTTTGAAGTGATAATCATTGGACATAACCCTCGACGGGCGTACGCTACGACGGTTCTTACTCGTTCCGAGCAAGGTTTGCCCCGATTACGGCGAACGCTGCAGTTTTCTTTCCTCCGTTCTGGCCAACCTCCCGGAGTGGGTATGCATGGCTTGACAAATGTGCCGTGAACGCTGGGTGGTCGCACCAAGGCAAGCACACGCGGGCGCTCGCTATTTTCTTCGTTTTTTAACTGCTGGACGGGCACAGCAACCTTGGCCGATGTCCCTAGTGGGTATGCTTGGCTTGAAAAACATACACAGCGACGACCTAGACGGTGGTCGCTAGGCACGCGCACACGAATGTGCGCTTAGTAATTTCTTAACACTTTCATCTGTGGACACAAAAACTTACGATTTGCTAACCAACCTCGCTGTTGAAATAATGACTTGAAGTGTTTATTCAGCATGTCCTAAAAGTGTTGGACTGCCTCTTCAAGGTGAAACAGCAGTACACAAACGAGAAAAATATTTCAAGGCCAAAAGCAGCCCCATGCTTTTGTATTGTCTCGTGATGTACAATTTCGTTGGAACGTTTAACAGGACGTATTCGTTAGACTGGAACTTCACCAGAGGCTCATCGTCGCTATAATGTTCGAACCAGGAGGGATTTTGTATAACAGCAACATTGACCTCACGCCACAAATTTTTATGGACATATAAACTTGCTTTCGCCGCTTAAAATTTCGGTCCTCCGCGCTATACATTTAAAAACGACTCAGAGCTGCGTGAATGTCCTTACAGTTCTAGTTGTGTTTATCTTAGGCTTTTACTTTGAGTTTTACTTAAGAACCGACACAAAAGTTTGAGTAATCAACTCTCAATTTTTCACCGTTCAAGAAGTAGACGAATTATACGCATAAGATAACAATCTAGTGAAATTTGTTGTCGGGGCCACTGAGCTATGCTGTCATTATTTCAATGACTTGCACTTCCAGTGAGACTCTCTGTCTTGTCTAAGCGTGTGCAAAAATAGCTATTGGAGTCGAAAAATTGCCTCTCTCATCGTCAACATCATCATCATATCTCTTCTCTGAGGCAACCCATCAGGGCCCTATCATAAAATCATTGATTTTTGCCCTTGTGTCATCTACACAAGGGAATGAGATAGCAGCCATATAGAGTCAAAATGCAAAAGTGAAAGGAGTGTTTCGAAGAGACGATCAAGATGAATAATAGGTGGCTCCACCCGCTTGCCCGCACTTATTCGTATTTCCTTGCCATATGGAAGTTTAAAGTAAGAACTAGTCGATATTTACTCACTAAAATGGCGTGGTGTTCCGCGGGTTCTGTATTCATCGACCGCCCGAAAGGTAGCCCTCTTATCAGCTACAAGAAAAGGCCCCAGGATCTCCAAAATGCATCGTGTCGATTGAGCCGCCACCGCAATCAATGGAGTGTACTTGCTGTTGTCTTTTATTTCGAAGACTCCTATTTCATGTTTCCGAAACAATCACAATTCGCTGTTGTTCTGTCGGGGCAATTAATTTTGGTTAATAGGCGTGATGATTTGCTGCTGTCAATGCTTTTAGTAACAGGCAGCTACTTCCGGACGAAACTCAGCTAATATGTAAGTTAGTTGAGAAGAGTCCACATTTTCTGCTCCCATTGTTTCCTATGAGTTTTGAGTTACAAAAAAAAAAAAAAAAAAGACTGAGGAACGCGATAGGAGAGGTCATAGACCACTCTTCCCGCTACGCCACATTGGTGTCCATGGGCCATTCACCTCACCCGTGCGCCGCCTTCAGAGCGAACCATTATCACCTCCATTGATTTTTTGATCACATTGGCACTAGGCTGTCCGGGAAAAAAAAGATGGTTCCCCGACATTTTCTGCAATATCTAAGGCACGGCCTTCAACGCGTCTCTTTTTATCGTGCTTGTGCTTCCTGCGTGCCAATCTTTTAGTCGTTGCGCGTGTGTTTGTTTCCGGCGTTCACATAGCAACGGGTGTCATTTGTGTCTGTGGCCCTGCGCGTGTTTTCTTCCAACCCGTGTGGTCGATCAGCCGTCGACGGCAAGCTGCCATTTTTTCGACGCAGGTCGAGACTGCTGTAGCTTCTCCAGACGCAGAACGCGGAGACTGTAGCCTCCCGCTATCTTCTCAACAAGCGGTTGGCCATTGAGATCGGTCGTGTTTTCTAAACTTTCCCGAACGCAGTCAATAGAGTCATCTGCATGACTCCCGCTGTAAAGGCCATGGACCATTTCGGGCATTAGTAATATTGCGTCTGCATTTTAATTAATACGCCATGAGACGAAATGGTTTTAGTGCTATTCGCGTACTACACTTTACTACGTAACATCTTGTATTACTCCACAATATTACTCTTGCTGACAGCTTTCCTATACAGTCTTTCCTCCCATGTGTTCATTCAGCTTTTCAGCAGCAGTGACAGGCATGGTGTGAGCCCCTGAGGACATCAGCGGACAGGGAAACATGAAGTTTGGATATGCGGCATTGACCACTCGACGTTGTTTTTTATGGGTTGATTTGTGGATTCCCGTTCGTTAGTACGATAATTACATAAACGAGTAAAAACACACTGCTTCAATTTCATCTTAATATTGTCGGCAAAAAGAGTTCTACAGTGATAATTTCATGCACGCGAGGGTGGCATAGTTAAAAACTGAAACACTATTTTCAGTAAATAATAACCAGCAACAAATTACTATGGTAAGGATTACAGAGATGCTACTGACATTTTTAATAAGCGCAACCTGGCCGATTATTAAGTACACCGAGAAAGAGGGCTTGCTTGCAGGCGTTATATCATAACTGCTGGAGCAACAGCATTCGCTCTTTTCTTTGACATAACAAGAAGGCGAGCGTGCGCTAGGTGAGCGTTTAAGTGTTCCTCCCACGTCTTATCCGCTCCATTGATTCTTCCACCATTCAAATTTTTACCTGAATCTTTCCTGCAGTTATTCGCACTAAAATAACAATGCGCACACTGAAATATCTTATGAGACGAATATTGGGACGCCTTCTGGGAATCTATCCCAGAGTCTGATTAATGGATCGTCCCACCATAGTCAGTAAGACGGACCTATACACACAAGCCATACTGATACTATTGCTATATGCAGGAGAAAGCACCGTTTGAAAGGAATTGGCGAGGGTGTTTCCATTAGGTGAAATGTGCGTGTGTGTGTGGTACGTTTCATTCTACATTTACCAGGGCCCACCGCAGTGGCTCAGTGTCTAAGGGGTGGCATAACTGCAAACAAGACGGCGGGACCTCAATACTGACCCCTCGGTCTCTTTTCTTGATGAAGCCGCAAAAGAAAATGGACCGGCTGTCGAAGTTTCTCCCGGCACCCGGCCTAGGCGTAGCTTCAGGGGCGTAACACGCCAGTATGGGTGCCTGCGTGCGCCATTGTAGCCGTGTGCGCGTCTGCATGTGTGCGTACGCGTGGGTATCTTGCACAGCGTAAAAAAGAAGGTACGCGACGATTAGTAACTAATGCGTCACGAAGGCTGTGGCATCTAATTTTTAATTCCTGGTGTCCAGATCCTAAACACTGCTTGCGCGAGCGCGAGCGCGCGTGTGTGTCAATTTTACGGCGTCAACAATCTTCCCCTTTACCAAAGCTTTCTTTAGGCCTGGCCTCACCAAAAACAGGTCGTCTTATGGTAGCGGCAGCAGCAACAACAAGAACAACAAAAAGAACTCAATCTTAATCCTCGGTTCACCCCCAGCATTTCTTCTTTAAAAAACATCTTCAAAACCTGCGAAGGCAGTGTTGTGTGCTGTGTGTCACTGCGACCTATACTTTCTACTTCGCGTCCTTACGCTCAACTGCACTTTTAATAGAGGTACCGATGTCCACGAGGGCTGGGCATGACATCGGACAAACGCAGTAATAACGACGGGAGCTACATGGTATCGCTTTCAAAATCCGTTCTAGGGTCGCAAAGCAAAAACGAAACGACCCCAATGTAGATTTTTTATAAAAGCCACGGGACGACTATTCCGCTGCTGACGGCGCCTGCTGTCAGGTCGAATCTTGAGTGTATGTCTGAATTGGACGCTTTCAATACAATTTGTACAGTCAGCATTGTCACGTTTGTAAAGCCCTTTACAATGTACACCGTCAGTCACATGGGTGGTGGGTACATGTTTTGGACACCTTTTTAAGGGCCATAGGAAATGACAGTTATTTTTTCGCACAAGTCTGAGGGCCAAAACGAAAGTTGTCTGCAGGGTCCCCAAATACCTGTGATCTTACTTGTGGCTAAAGATGAGCGGTATTCAAAACAGACCGAGATTACGCGGCCAAGGAACTCCTACTAATTGAAACACTTAACCGTTTTTCTTCATGATTTCGTTCTTATTATACCACTTTTTTATTCTTCTGCTATTCAATTATGGGAGATGGTAATTTTTTAGGAAAGATTGTAAAGGCAGCAGCGGCCTATGTGCAATTAGTGAGAAGTATCACAGCATAAATAACAGCATCTTGTTTTCTTGCAGGATAGGAAATTTTCAATACGCCGTTACTTTTTCACACAAAGCGAAGAGCGAGGTAAGGCGGAGAGTTTTATACTCAATAGTGGACAGTAGGCCAGCTTGTATAGAAAAACTTTATAATCTAAAGAAAAAAAAAAACACGACGCATCGCTCAAATGAATAAAGAATGCCGAATTATTTCATGAGACTGCTTCTTTTTTTCAAAATGACCAGCGAAATGCCTCCGAAATGTCAAACTGTCTCATGGGTTGCTTGGAAGAAGACAAATGACGATTTAAGAAAGAACGCATGCAATTTCCGCGTTGCTGAAATTATACGCCACCCTGTCACATGCATACCACAACCATCATCCACCCGGTAGATAACGACAATGTCTTCGTATTTCTATAGATTCCACTGATATCTGGTGTAGGCCTCTGCGGCGCCTAATAGTGTAAGTCAAGCGAGAAATACGGAGCCTAAACGCGGAACAGTATGTCTAGGGAATAGGGTACCCGCTTCGCAGGTTCAAGGATCGATGTAAGGCAGCAGTACCCAAGGGCGGGAAATATTTACAAGCGTCGACTAGGGACGTGTGACTCTGGCATCTGGTTTCGCTCTTACGGACCAAGGCGAGCCACACCTGCCAGACAACCAACTACAGAAACATGGCATCATTGGGCAGGTCTGTCACGGAGTATTTAACACCTTCGCCTCGTAGAGAAGCAAATTAGGTTGATTGATTGATTGATTGATTGATTGATTGATTGATTGATTGATTGATTGATTGATTGATTGATTGATTGATTGATTGATTGATTGATTTAACGGTGAGAGGCCTTATTAGCCTGAGATGCCTTGAAGGTAGCTTGCTCGTTCTGCCCTCTGTACGAACATGCACTAGGTAGAGGGGTGAGGCAGGTGAGCGACACTACCTACTGCTGTGGTGCAGTGTTGGGGAATGGAGCTTGGGTAGGTTTGGGGGGACATTGTACGGTGATGTGGTGGAGACAGTCCATGTTCGGTCAATACTGACATGTGGCTGGGCATAGAATAGGAGACACGGCGTAGTGGAGTGTATTCAGGGGAATGGTTTTTGTTTCTAGTACGACTGAGTATGTTGAGGAGGTTGGTATGGCGTTCGTTACAGCCTATATTCGGTGATGAAATTGGCGCAGGTGAGGATAGAAAAGGAGAAACGAATTGCGGTCACCTGAGCTTACAACCCGCAGTGCTGATTAGAACTGATTCCACAGATACTCGGTAGCTAGAGCTCGAAATACCGCGCAAATGCGGTAGATAAAAACACAAACAAATACAATGCGTGGGCCGTGTCTCCTGTGTGCTCGTCACATGGCTGCGATTTATTTTTTTTACTGATTTTTTGAAAGACAGACGTGTAATCTTTCTTGTAGAACTTGAGGTTGTCATACCCATACGTTGTTAACATAGAAATTGCTATGGAACTGTTACACACCTAAAAACAATGAACTTACTGGTGAGTGGTTAGCTATACCTGGTTTACTTTATCGAACTAAATACTAAAATTGGTTCCCACAGGCAACTCGTCACCATAAAAAAAAAAAGTTTGGTTTCGCAACCAAACTCACACCTGCTTTAGGAAAGTTCCTTGAGCGTCGTTAGACAGCGGCGGTTCAGGCTCAGAAAAAAAATTATGTTATTATGGCTTTTTCACTGCAAGCTCGGGGCACGCCCCCGTCACAAAAACAACCAAACACGTATGCTACACGAACTTCCGCTATTCCTACTAGACAGAGAAACGGCCCCGGCCTTTCTTATCGTGGGAAGCAGTCACCGCTTTCGACACCTCAGATTCCATCCCAAAGGCCCGGTCGGGAAGAGAAAGTGTGTTGGCGCTCCGGTACAAGTATGATGAACAAAAAAAAAACAGCATAGATATGTGGCATGCGCAAAACAAGTCCGGTTAGGGCTGGCTTCTTTCTGCGCCATTACCAGGAAGGCGTCGCTAAGCGAAGACGTGTGTACACGATGTCATGCTCTCTTTCGGAGGTGGAAGGTGCACCTAAAAAGCCGCCCAAGCGCAAACTGACGTTTGCGGTCGCCTTGTTTCTCTGAGCAGGCCATTACAGGCTCGGTTAGAATGCCCCGGCCAAGAGACGGGAAATTTATAGGGAAGAAAAAAAAAGGGGGGGGGGGGGGGGGGCAGGGGAAGGAGGGCATTCGGTGAAGGGGAGCTTGTAAGTGCGCAGAAGAGGTCCTCTCCACCGGGTATATTGTTCGCCGGGTTGTATATGTGGAGGCCATAAACAAACGAAACGAGCCATTTCGCGCGACGTCGATGGGGCACTTTTCTTCCTGCCACCTCGCTTGTGGCGCCGTTTTTTTCGCGCGTTATTGAGCTCCGCGCGGAAGTCGCAGTTATTGGCTCCTTTGTGTTTAGGAGTGTACGAAGTGGGGCAAACGTATCTGATGGTGGCAGTTTCCTGTCACATTGATGCGAACGCATGGTGATATCTCTCGAGGCTATATTAGATGTAACTCACTTAACGACCACACGCGATAGAGAGATATTGCCAGCTGAGCGACAGCTGGGGGTCGCATTAACGTGTCCGTTCTTTTCGAATGATGCTCGTCACCAACTACGTTTTGCGGCGAAGCTGTTTATGGTTAGAGTCGATTTTTCCTACGCTTCAACAACAACTCCTGATACCCGACGCGTTTTCCAAGCACGAGGTATTCGTGTGTGAGCGTTTGTTTGTTTGCGTGTCTGCTTGCTTGTTGTTGCTTCAATCCGCACTTCTGTTAACAAATTTTTTTACGCCAGCGCGAAATACCTTCTGTCGTGTGGCCACGTTCAGTAGTAAGTCACTCTGCCACGTGGTTGCTAGAGGGTATTAATTAGCATGCAAGCCCGCCTAAATGGACATATAAGTTACCAAGCACACTAGGCAAGCTGGTAGTCGGTATAATTTCCTGTGAACTGCTGAACAACCTTTTTACGGGAAAGGATCCGATTCTCCATAAAGCAAAATTCCGGTTTTTGGGCGTAAATGAGCGATTATTCCGAAAATGGCCTAGGGCACAAAGACTAAAACATAAAAATGCCGTTTTTACTTTTTGTGTCACCTTTCTGCGGTGTTCAATGTTAACATTAACTTCAAACTTCGCAGGGAGATTGCTGCAGATAAATTTACAATTTGAAAGGAGAGTTTTGTACGTTTTGATCTAGGCGGGAGTCGAACCCGCGCCTCCAGGGTCACGGTTGGTCCAGTTTCTGGTTTGTTAAAGGTGTTTCTAGAGCATGTGTAGTTGAGTATAGGACAGAGGAGATAATGGGGATGAGGTTAACGTGACGTTAACTGGGGAGACTGCTCGCCGAAGCGATGCGTGCTGTTTATCGTGATGAAAAATATTTTTACGCCGGTGCACCACCAGTCTCTGTAGCGGCTAAGCATCGTTGACCATGCAAATATGCCAAGTTTGAAGCGCAGGATGACAACTATGCATCGAGGTGAACCCAAAGGCGAAGAAAAGAAAGCGATGAAAGAAATAAAGAGAGAGAGAGAGAGAGAGAGAGAGAGAGAGAGAGAGAGAGAGAGAGAGAGAGAGAGAGAGAGAGAGAGAGAGAGAGAGAGAGAGAGAGAGAGAGAGAGAGAGAGAAGGCAAACAAAAAAAGCTGAAACCGACATACAAGAAAATCCTGTTAGCAAAGGTCGGGCAGAGACAAAATTTGAAAAAGAAACCGTAAAGGTAGCGCTGCATCAAAATATAGAGAAAACGGTGCGAAGAAAGCGAAGAACACCAAGCCGAGAAAAAGAAAATTATAAACATCACCGCCTGAACCAGTTCATATCTTGAGACGCTCGTACTGTTTATGATCGAAAGAGATTTTTTCCAGCGCCGTGTCCCGTAGGAAGCGGAGCGAAGGTTTAGTTCCCAAGGATCTATCACCACTATTGGCCCAGAGTCCAAGAAAATGCCACAGCTCCAGTCTGAAGCCACGTTTTGCACGAGACAGGGAGCTACCTGCAGTTTTTCGCGCAGCAGCGAATCAAGGGCAGATGCACAGGAAGTGATTTGTAGTCTCATGCACGGCGCAAGTCGGGCACAGCAGCGAAACGTCCCAACCTATGTTGAACTTAAAACTTCGGGTGAACGTTGCGTTCAGGAGCAGATGGTGCAGTACTCCTTGAGACTTCTTGTTGATGCCGCGTGCAAAGCGGGATGCACAGTGGGGTCAAAAGCCTGCAGAAATGCATACTTGCTGTGATGGTCCTGCCACTCCAACAGATGAAAGAGGTGCCAACACGACGAAGCAGGAGAGAAGTCTCGGATTACTATCGCCGGAGAATCTGTCTTTCGCATTGAAAGCCCGTAGGCTGACTAAAATTACCCTACGATTTTTATTTGTAAGAATAATATTACACGGCAAATTGCACAGCCAGAAGATGAAATGTATGCAAAGAGAAACAAGGGCTCCTTATTATAAGAACGTTTAGAGGGCTCATCTTTTGCTTTGTGCATATTTTGTTGTAGCAAGACAGCTTCACTTCTTTCCTCTATCGTTACGCTCTGGGAAACAGGTCTACATTTTTCGCCTAAGTGTTCCCATAAAACAGCAGTTCCAGAGCCACCTCGAAGCGGGGTTCGATGCACTCTACCCGACGATGACAGCTGGGTTTGCACAGTGGCGCCTCGCAGGCCTGAACGGTTTGTTTCCCAATCACGTTCCGGAGCCCTAATAAAACACTGTCCCGCTAACGCCTCAATTGTCCAATAAATTCCAGCCATGCTCGGAGAGGAGCGAAGGTCGTCGCAGCAGCCGGAAAGTGGCCGCTTAAGTGACTCCCCGGGGTGTAGATGCCTAAAGTTTGCACAGGGTATCGCATCATGAATAAACAAGTACGAAATGCCTAAGCAAGCCTAAATATGCCACCAAAGCTAATGCTGAGAGAGAGGCTGCATTCAGTATTCGTCCGCTGTGTCAGAACGGTCCGAAGTTTAAAACAGACCAGCTAAAACCAACCCTATGACAACGCCGTACATACAAGAAATAGCAAACAGAAAGAAAAGGGGAAGAAGGGAAAAGGAAAGAAAACTGTCGGGTGTGTACGGCACGCTAAGCTGCTCACTGTCGACGGCTCGACGAAGGCGACGCTGATGATTGTGATGGTTTTCATTGAGCTTGGCCAATGCCCTGATTCAATGATTCCAAAAATGGCTATTATATTGGGGTTAGCGTAGATTTTTATTCAAGAATAGGGACTAGCTTAGTAGCATTTACACCAAAATATGAATAACTACACATACAGCTCACGTTAAGACATATAATTGCTTTAGGGTTCTAACAGTCCGCTAGGCAGGTTTTTTCCTCTCAGAGGCAGCGCCGATCCCTTAATCATCGTTTTGATGGCTGATCAGTCATGCAGGCACGGGGAAGCGCAGATGTGGCTCAGTTCGCTTGGCTCGCTTTTGGAGCTTTCTGACGCAGGCGGTGTGGGCGACGAAACAATGAACAGATGCTTCGAAAGGAGCGGCGGGGAAGCACTTGGCAAAATTATTTTATGCCGTCCCTGAGACTGTGGTCTTGCCCCAAGTCATAAACAGGCGGGTCGCTTCGCAACTTAAATCAATTACGAGGCAGGCCGCATTGTGCAGCCAGAAACTACCAGTTGCTAACAAATTCAAGAAATTTTCACCCAAAATATGCAGATATCCCAGAAGCGGTATTTTTAAGGAAGGAAAGCCAGTCTTGCGATATTAGGTACTGATTGATTGTGGGGTTTATCGCGGCAATGCAACGCAGGCGACGAGGAATGCCGTAGTGGAGAGCTCCGGATTAATTTTGACCACCTGGGGATTTTTAACGTGCGCCGAAATCTCGTACACACGGGCGTTTTTACTTTTCGCCTCTATCTGAAAAGCGGCCGCCGAGGCCGGGAATCGAACCCGCGACCTCGCGCTCAGCAGCGCAACCCCTTAGCCACTGAGCCACGCGATAATAGGTACTCATTTTGTCTAAATGAATATGGTCTCTAAACTGAGGCCGTCAGCTAAACGCTGTGGCATACTTTCTGCATGAAAGATGTAGAAGATCAGTTTCCCCTTTGTAAAAACTAATCAAATAAAAAAAAGGCAAGACCAATGTGGTGACATCGAGGACAATGTGAGCGCTCTGGAAGTTTGGTTTTGAAAAGCAATTTCAAGCCAATCTATGCGAAATGTCTGACCACTGGGTTAAAGGTAGAAATATTTTATGATGTTGGAAAGCAGCTGACAAACACAAAATTACGTCGACATAATGTCGCTTTTCATTATTCATAAAATATTGTCTGAGTTTTTGTAGCTCACCCATGCAAAAATATTCATCCACTTCCATTTTTCTTAAACATTTTTACTGCTCGCTTTCGCCCAAACCGCTTTTCTTCACAGTGACAGTGTCAGTTTCAAACGGCAGTAGCACGGAAAGACTCTGCGGCCTTTGTCTTTCGAATCGACCACCTTGCATTCGGAAGCGACTTCGCATATGTCCTTGCATCACTGAGTCGGTGGGGTTTAGTTACTCGTCGGGGATTGTCGTACTCGTGCGCAGGCATCGACGATACTGTAGGCTGATGTTTGCTAATACGGTCGGATCCATTTAGTCGTGCCAGGCCACCTGAAGAGAAACGCATAAAAAATCCTTTGAAATGCATTTTTACGTTCAATAAATCTGCCGAAGTCGCTGTAGCCTACTGTCTGTATATAGTCTGGGTACAAACGTTCGTCAATTAGTCAGCCCTTCATTAGGTCTACTTTCTGACCACAGGAAATTATTAAGGCAAAAGCCGTAGGTGCACCATTGCGCGACAACCAGCGTTGTTGAGTTGTCGGCTCGAAAGGATGGCCGCCACCGTAAATAAATAAGTAAATAAATAAAGACGGCAATTAATTTACTGTGTATGTTTTATTCGAGACAACTAATTTTTCTATTGTAATCCATCCCTCATACTACTCCACCCTCCACCCTCTCTTACTACTTTCTAGGAGACGGCTCGACAAACGTTTCTAAACTACGTCACGTATGCAGCCTTTGCGTAGCTCGAGGAGTCGCATTCAAAAGCTGTCGGGTACTGTTGGAACACTCCAAATGATCAAATTAATGCCGGATATGCAAATAATAGCATACGTTAAGTGCACAACCATCGAAAAGGAACCAGAACGGGGAGGCTGGGTTTTAAAAACATGAAGTGTAATGCGCAATTATAACTTTAGCCCACAGCCTTCTCACGTTATTTTACGGCCTCATCTTCTAGCACAAACAAAAAACAACTTCCGAAGCCTTCAAACGAGCAATCGTACAAGTGGGGTTTTTCGACAACGCTGTTGTTGCGCGGTTACAACCAACACTGCGATGATGATACATCAGATGTACATTCTATTTTTCCCCCGAAAGACTATTAAAAGAAGTACGAAAAAACGGCGGGTACATAACAGCTCCACTGCCATTGTTTTGTTTCGCCATTACCACACTCCAGGCGCACCTCTTTAGCTGTGTTTACGTTTCACTTGCCTGTGCCTGGAAAGCCGAAACAGAAGCACTTTTATGCGAGACAACAACGCAAACCTTCAGCCTTGTGTCTTTAATTCGCCTTCACGGTCATGTAGCCGCTTTTAGTCCAACCTTTCTTTGCCGAGTGACGCCGAAAATGGGTGTAGAGCCAAGAAGAAATAGCGACTTCTCCGAAAATGTTGCCGAGAAATTCAATGACGTCACTGTAGTGGTTGCCCAAGCATCAATGTTTCCTCGACAAGGCGAGCCCACCTCCAGCTCTGCTTTCGCATGCAGATCCGTTCTGCTTCCGTTGGTCTCCTGAGACATTAGAGCGATTGTTGCCACTTATGTAACTGTAGATTTAAGTGAATGAGTGAATGTAAGTGTAAATCTTGCTCCCTAAAAACACCAGATTTTGTGTCCAGAAAATTCTGCTGGCAAACGTTAACGCAACAGCTTCGTTGTTGATTATTTCGCTGCCTCATAATAAATATTCTTACAGCAGACAATTCACTGCCCCATAGTTGCTAACCACACTCCCACACAGCCTCGCTGGAAAAAAAAGGCAGCATCTCCACTCCGTGGATGATGGCGAGGGTGTGGAGTACGGGGATCGAAATGACATCCAAGTTGCGCCCCGAGTGACATCCGATTTGCGCACCGACCGTCATTCGATTTGAGCCTTGTGTTGCACCTTTATTATTCCCTTAATGAAACTGCAACTCACGGCCCAAATCGAATTTCACTTGATTTTCACTTGATAGTGGTGCGCCCGCAGATTGACGCGGACAGACATTGGGCGGTCCTAAGGTACTCCGCACCGTTACAGGCGAGGGAGTGAGCTGTTTGACTCTCGGGTACTAACTCGCGGTCGTATACCCCAATGCCTGCCTCCGGCCGCGCTAGTGCGCGGACTCAGGATGCTTGGCTCCTCAGGAGAGGTGAATGCGGCCATGTCTGGCCGCGGAAACAGGTTTTTTTGGCCAGGAATCCGGAGATTACCCCGTCAGTTTACTAGTTATGCCAACAGGTCGGTGTGTTTTAAACACCATTTTTCTTCATGCGGACGTTCGTTCGGGGCCTTATCGCGTCGAGGATTTCAGGGACACTTTGGCTCGTTTGGAACTGCTCCCCGAGGTGCTTGCATTGGGGGAGTATCAAATGAACCACGTATGGGCCCTGACATTCAGGGACGAAAGCGGAGTAAAGCGCATGCTCGCGGCCACCGACGTGAAGGTGAAGGAGCGCCGGTGCCTCGTCATTGATCCGGCGAGCCAGGATGTGCGGATGAAACTGCACTGGATTCTGTACAACGTGCCGGACGACGAGGTGCGAGCGGCGCTGCTTACCTACGGGCGTGTCGTCGACATCGGACGGGAGAGGTGGCGTGTCAAGGGCATGAACGAGAAAAGTTCGACGACGCGGTCGGTGACCCTCAGGCTCAACGCTGGCGTGAGGATCGACGACCTGCCGCACGAGCTCGCGGCCAGGCGCTCGTGGTCGTGCCAGGCAGGGCCCCACAGTGCCTCCGCTGCTCGGCGACGCGCCATATGAGGCGCGACTGCAAGGTGCCGCGCTGCCCTGTCTGCCGCCGCTGCGGTCACGAAGCGACACAGTGCGTGCGGCCGTACGCACATGTCACCGGACCTGCCGGAGACGCGGACGCAGCCGAAAACCGAATGGACGAGGAGGAGGCTGAGGCGGCGGCGGCCGGTGGAGGTGGTGCGTCCGCACCCGGGGACCCGTTGGCGTAACCAAGCGTGGAGGACGTAAATGCTGCTCCCGTGGAGCAGCAGTCGACCTCCTAAGATGACCCAGCGTCGGTGGCACCTGTGCTGGACGCGAAAAGTGAGGAGTGTGTTGGGGCGGGTTCGACGAACACTGCCTTAACTCGTGAAGTGCGTGACGCCGGCGACGGCGACGGAGACGACGCGGAAGCCACCGTCAAGCGGCCGCGTAAAGAGGACGACAAGCGTGAGGACTCTGTTGACTCCGGCAACGTCAAGGCAACTGTGGGCGGGGTTATGCTGATGCGACGAAGCTTCACGCCAAAGCCCAACATCACGCCTTACGACAGAGGACCTGCGGCGGGGAAGCCTCCGTAAGCGAAACGTTCGCTGTTTTTTGGGGGGGAGGCATTCGAATGAGCGTTACGGCGCGGACAACACCTTTCCTTTTTTTGAGGGGTAGAAAAGGGGGCGGGGCCAGTGTTCCTGTAACGTGTGTGTAACAATGTGCGACTTGCCTGCATCTTCCAATCATGCGGTGTTCATCTCATTAATTGCGTTTGTGCCACCCTTAATGTACGCGGTCTTTCTGAGCGGAAACGTCAGAGTCAATTGTACAGACTCATCAGCGAAAGGGAGTTAGACGTCGTGGCCTTTCAGGAAACTAAAGTAGGGACCGAGCAAAGCACGGAAAGGATGGCGGGAGTGTTCAGTTCTAGTTATGAAGACTGTGTCAGCCGTGCCATCGGTTTATAGGCTGGTTGTCTCATTTTAATACGTCGGAGCAGCGGCGCAGTAGTGCAAGACGTGATGTCCAGTTTATCTGGGTGCTTTGTTATTTGGGATTTTATTTTAGCCTCAAAATAATGGCGTATTGTTTGTGTGTACGCACCGACAAAAGCCGATGAAACAAAGGTGTTTTTCGAAGAATTGCGGGTGTGGCTTGGCACAGAACGGGTTGTCTTTTTAATGGGAGATTTTATTGTGTGTGTTCGGCTCACGATAAATCTACTTGTACTTCTTATCGCGACTGAAGCACGATTGCATTTAATGGTATCGCGGCAGATTTTGGTTTGGAAGACGTTGGGGATGTGTTGGAATGTAAGACGCAGATCCAGTTCACCCACTTTTAAGACACGAGCCACGCAAGATTAGACCGAGCATATATTTCGTTGGAACTTCTGCCGGAGTGCTCGGAGTATAGTGTTACACCCGTGTCGTTCAGCGACCATTGCCTAGTGTCGTTCTTGATTGGAAAGCGCAAAGATAAAAAGACGTTCAACTGGGACTTATGGAAAATGAACAGCCTATTGTTGAAGGATGAAGAATTTTTAAGTGAAGCAACGAGAAAGATTAGGAACCTTGAACAGGATACATGTGACTGTGCCTCTAAGTGGGAGAATTTCAAAGCAGAAATTAAGATGACAGCATTGGAAAGCTCAACTGCCTTAAATTATAAGAAAAGAAAAAAGGAAGTCCTGCTTAGAAGAAACCTGCAAACGCTTTCTGCACTAGAGTGCAAGTCACCTGGACTGTTCAAGAACGACATTAAAACTTTGAAACATGAGATAGAGGCTATAGAACAAGAAAAATATCATGGCGTAATAGTGCGTGCCCGTGCGGAAAAGTTCGTGTTAGGGGAAGCCCCTACAAAGAGATCACTTAGCTCTGAAAAGAGATACGCGACCCGAAACTATCTTGCGGAAATAGAGTATCAAAGACAGATTCTTGATGAACAACAAGGAATTAGCAATGCTTTTTGTGATTTTTATGATGGTTTGTTTTCGTGCCAACCTGTAAACTCAGACGGGTTTCAGGACAGTTTTTTTAAGATTCTTGTCGACGATAGATGACGAGGTAAAAGAAAATTTAGAAGTACCAATTACTGATCCTGATTGTAGGGTTTAACGCGCCGACGCAACGCAGGCGATGAGGCGCGCCGTAGTGGAGGGCTCCGGATTAATTTTGACCACCTGGTGATCTTTATCGTGCGCCGAAATCTCGTACACACGGGCATTTTTTGCTTTTCGCCTCCATCAGAAAACGGCCGCCGCGGCCGGGAATCGAACCCGCGACCTCGTGCTCAGCAGCGCAACACCTTAGCCACTGAGCCACCGCGGCGGGTAAGTACCAATTACAGTGTAAGAAGTTAGGAAGGCTATAGACGAATTAAGTCCGGGCAAGTCTCCAGGCCCTGATGGGTTGTGCTCGGCGTTCTACAAAGCTTTCCTCAATGACCTAAGTCCAGCGTTATGTGACCTGTACAAAGAAGCCTACACACTGGAAAGAGTGCCCCCCTCGTTATCGCAATCGCACACTGTTCTCATACCCAAAACAGACGAAAAAGAAAAGCTCAGAAAAGTTACTGCGTATTGGCCAATATCTTTGACGAATGTATATTATAAAATATTATTGGAAGTCTTAGCAAGTAGGTTACAGAGTGAGATAATAGACATAGTAGGCGAACGCCAAACATGTGGAATAAAAGGAAGGTGTATAACTAGTAATATAGTAATATACACATAGCAAGGAGCATTTTAGAGTGTTGTGACGGCATGAATGACGTTGTAGCCATGCTACAAATAGACCTTGAAAAGGCTTTCGATAAGGTCTCTCATCAGCTACTCTATACTATTCTGGAAAAAGTAAACCTAGGGACACTAATAACGCAGGGCGTAAGACTGGCTTATAAGGAGTGTTCAACAAGGCTGATAATAAATAAGTCAGTGAGCCGTCCAATAAATGTCACGCGTTCAGTACGGCAAGGATGCCCGCTGTCCCCTTTACTCTTTTATTTGTACTTCGAGTTGTTTTGTGCTAGCATAGTAAACAGCAATATTATTCATGGTTTCCAGTTGCAGGCATGCGAGGTACGTGTATTGGCATCACTTTATTTTGTCGTGAGTTGCGTTGCTTAAGACTTTTTGTGAGTATACTGGGAGCTCTGTAAATTGGAGCAAGTGCTTGGGATTCTGGCACGGCAAGTGGGACGTAACCCCTAGTGTCTTTGAATGTATGAACTGTCAGGTTGTGCCGGTAAAATACTTAGGCGTTCCACTTGAAAACTACAGAGATAGCGACCCGTACTGGCGAAGTCAGACGACTGCGATGCGTGATAAAGCGGAAAAGTGGGAAGGGAAGGGGCGTGCGCTGTCGATGTATGCACGCGCTACAGTGGCAACATATTTTTGTTCGCGAAACTTCGGTACGTTTTGCAAGTGATCCACTGTTCTCGCGCCAATGTTCAGCGGCTGCATCGCGTTTGTGCTGTTTTTGTTTGGGGCTGGTCCTGGGAAAGGACGAGTAGAACGAATCTTTTTCGAAGAGTACGCGAAGGCGGTTTATCGCTCTCGCATCTTTTTTTGAGACAAGTTGTGAACCATTTTTATTTCTTGCGCGAGGTAATGGACCCCTTCCTGCGCACTGTTATTCAAGTCAGGT
>NW_027526335.1:71644402-71647784 GCF_048455015.1 Haemaphysalis longicornis | reverse complement strand
TGTTTAAATGGTTAGTTTACAACAAAGCATGCCGCAAAGCATGGGTTAATGCGGTTACGAAGAAAGCACGCAGGGAACCCTACGACGCGCTACGCGGACGCCGTACCATAAATCCACAAACCCGCCCACGCAGTCGCGGTTCTGGACCACAAGGGAACCGAGCTCACGGTCGCCACGATATGCACCATCCCTACAAACGCCGCTGGGGAAATCGCCATCGCCCTATAAGCCCCAACAAACAGGAAATACATTGCAGTCATTTTGGACTCGCAAGTAGCACGCCGCAACTACCAGCTCGGCGGCATAGAACCCTTTGCCCTCAAGATCCTTAATACCATCCAGCATCTTCCCGATGTCCATATCTCTTGGGCCCTTGGACACGAGTCTCTCGACGGAAATGAGGCGGCACACGCAGCTGCCCGAGTGCCCACTCTCGGGGCCATTTCTGAAGAGAGCCAAGGCACGAAGAAGACCCCCCCCCCACACACACACATACACACACTGAATGCACTGAATGGCTACGCGGACATCCTCTCTCACTTCAGACACGAGCGTCAACGGTTCCCTCCACCCAACTCCCATCTTTCCATGCCGAAGCGACTCCACTTCGCCGGCTACAGAGAAACTCCTACCCGCACTGTACCCTCCTCCACCATATCTTCCCCACCCAACATTATAGTACCTGCCACTTTTGCCCCCTTCCAGGCACTCTGTACCATCTGGTATGGGAATGCCAACAATCCCCATCCCTCACACCCAATCCCCGTCCCACGTACGAGCAGTGGGTGGACCGGCTGTCCAGCTCAGACCTCTCGACGCTGAGCATGCTGACAGAGAGGCCACGAGTAACCAGCAAAGACCAGGGCATCCCGGACTAGCGGGCACCCCCCCCCCCCTCCACCAGTGCTCTCACCACCCTGCACCATTAAGCTAGAGATGTTTAAGCTAGAGATGTATGAGCTAGTGTATTAATTAAGCTAGATATATCAGCTAGACTAGAAATGTATAAAGATGTTTATTCTCTCTTTCTCTCTCTCTCTCTCTTACTCGTTTACAAGTTCCATTTCAACATGCGGGCCCCCTGCTAAGTATTCTCAGAAGTGCCAATTGTTTTAGATGTAGTTGAAAGGTACGAAGTGCTGCCAAAGTGTAGCAATAACTTCCGTAACTTGCAGCATCAGTGACCAAGTGCAAGACCAAGAAATGGGCATCTGGGTACACGTATGTGGTACGCTGCCTTTCGCCGGAATGTTCCATGGCCTTCTTTCAGATTACGAAACACCGGTCTGGCTTCCGTAGTGCTCGACGAGTCTGTTATGATATGACGACCTTTGGCAAGTTAACCATTCGCGTTTACAATGTGGTTTAGGTAACGAGAATTTTCTTATCCTCAAATGCTAGTGACTTTCGCATGCGCATGTTGGCTGGTTGAAATGAAAGCTGGGAGATACCTTTGCAGTTGTAGTCAGGGTCTCCACCGCATTATTTATTATTTTTCGCGGGACCCGGATTTTAGGTCAAACGTAAAGCTATGATGGACGTTTTTAGGGCGAATTAGAAACTCAACAGTATTATTTGATTTTCATGGAGAGTTGAAATGTTGAATTCGCGTTTGTCGCAACAGTTTATGGTATCCACTATGATGAACTTACATTGCCTGCTTTGCGGTGTGTTGTTTGTTTAGGCACCGTATGAAAATCTTGAGCAGCTTTCCGCATTTTGTAATACCTGTTGCGTCTCGAATTTTGTTTTTTAATGTGTTAGATCGTTTGTTTGTGCGCACCCTGAGCCCATATCGCTTTCCCCTAGAGGGTGCATGCTTGCATATAAAGCTTTGCGTTGCTTCCTGAATGGTTGAGTTGTCGCAGCTGCCCGAATTGATTTGAGGGAGTCGACATGACCAGCCTCGTGTTCATTAATTACATAAGGCGTTACCACAAGGTATTGCAGCCCTAACGTCACTGTGTTAGCTGTGCCGTAAATGTTGACTTCCCCCTATCGCCACACACAAAAACACCGCTGGCGCAATAACTACGTGTAAAACTGGTAGGCGTCGCGAAGGCTGGCCCTCGCATCATCTGAGTGCCGAACGCACGCCCCTCGGCTAGAAAAGGGGAGCGTTTCCGGTCCACGGGGGAGCCACTATCTAGAAGAGTGTGAGACGAGGGCTGCTCTTGGATGCGATAAATCTTTAAAAACAGCCCAATTTACTCCAGCCAACGTTTTCGACCAGAGGAGTTATCTAGGCGAATCCCTTGATTGCGAAAATAGGTTAACTAACTCTGGTCTGTCTTTGAGTTTTAATTCAATATCGTTTCGGTAAGCAAAGTGTGTAATCTCCTCTCGCCTGCACCTCTAACTCCCACATTCAATATTTTTTTATTTATGTATTTTTTAAGTACGAATGCACTTCTTAAGCGAGCCTGAAGCGTCCGCCGCCGTCCGCATTCCGCCGCCGTCCGCATAGCAACAGCTGCGGGTGCGCGCGCTCCTCGTCTTCCTTGGCAACGGGGGGAGATGGGCGCGCGCTGCCTGGCCGCTGACATGGCACATACCCACGTTGGGGATTGGCCAGGAATCTCCTCGTCTTCTTTGGCAACGGGGGGAGATGGGCGCGCGCTGCCTGGCCGCTGACATGGCACATACCCACGTGGGGGATTGGCCAGGAATCGGGCGTGAGAAGGGCTAATGCACCCACTTAAAGGAGTACTGACACGAAATTTCAAAGCTGAGATCCTCTCTAGCAATCAAGTACAACGACAACACAAATAGGTGTCTGTGAATAAATGCATCTTTCTTTCTTTGTAGTTGTGTGTGTGTGTGTGTGATCTCTCTTTCGCGAACATTACCGAACCGCGCAAATTCAACTCATGCATTCGCACTTTCACATTCTTCCCCTCAGGGAAATGCGGGGAATTTTTATTTATTTATTTATTTATTTATTTATTTATTTATTTGTTTATTTATTTATTTATTTATTTATTTATTTATTTATTTATTTATTTATTTATTTATTTATTTATTTATTTATTTATTTATTTATTTATTTATTTTAGGGTCTCGAACGGAAAACAGGAACCCGAACCGTTATTTTTGCCGGAACAGAACCCGTACGCGAACCGTTATATTTTGAGCACGGTGAACGAGAACCGGTGCTGAACCAGAGAAAAAAATAGTTAAGCAAGCTTTCACTAACGCGTAAGCTGTACGGAACCTTCACGACCATCATGAAGGTTTAGGTACACGATTACTACGATTACCTTATTACCACCAGTGTATCAGAGTCCACCAGAGCATACCAAGCCACCATGGATATTTGCATCCTGGAAAATAACATTAACTGTTCCTGGCATCCAGAGTAATGCTAAGTTGCCTCTGCCTG